>NC_048596.1:241141456-241408956 GCF_003668045.3 Cricetulus griseus | reverse complement strand
ATTTCTGTCTATCTTTCTTACCAGAACAGAAACTGTCCAAAGAATGAACTAACTTGCCTATTGTATCTGCAACAACCACTGCCTAAGTATCTCTAACTACATGCTTTATTATGCTATTTCTAGTAGTTTCTGTCAATCATGGTTGCTCACCGAAGACTTTGAACTGAGAAATGGTCAAAATATGACTTAGTCTGAAGAAAAAAAAAATTCCTAATAAAATAACATACTTGACATATTTGTAGGTTGTTATTTAAGCATAGAGAATATTTATTCATTATCTATGACTGTTCTAACATATAACTGAAAGTCTGACAGTTTTACACAGAAATACAATCACTTATAGGTCTATACCTACAAATCTAATCAGTTTCACTAATCAGATGACATGTGGTGTGGGCAAGGCAGTACTTCCTTAAAGGTTCTGAGGGAGAACCTTAGCCTGGTCAGCTTGCTCTACTCCAAAAGCAGCACACTGTTCTCTTGCATAATAGCCCTTCCTTCTCCATCTCCCTCACCGGGATCTCTGGCAGGGTTAGTATGAATGAGAATGGTCCCCCAGGCTCATGTGTTTGGATGCTTTGGTCCTAGTCTGTGAACTGTTTGAGAAGGATTAGAAGGTGTGGCCCTGTTGAAAGAAGTCTGTTGCTAGGGGTGGGCTTTGAAGTTTCAAAAGACTTGCATGCACCATTCCCAGTGTGTCCTTTCTCTGTCACACATTTGTGGGTCAAAATGTGAATAGAGACTATTCTTGTGATAAGTTTGGCAAAGAATGAGTTGCTTTCTGTCCTTGTCCCAAGAATTTGTATGAGGCAAAATTGAAAAGTAATGGACTAATTTCACTGGCAGAACAGACTTCAAGGCAACATAACATTGATTCTATCACATGGTTATTAGTAATCACTCTTAGGTGTACCATGAAAAAGAACAAGCAGGGCAAAAATAAATATAAAATGTATGGTTTAAAGAGAAAAAATAGCACCAGAAAATTTAATATTGGATCCAAGGAATATGCTAAAGAAGATGAGAAGATGAAGGAGTGGCCAAGCCAAAATGCCCTTAGGCTAAGCTTCCAACCTATAAAAGTAAACAGAGTAAAGAAATTTTCTGTTTCTAAAAAGAAACAACAAAGGAAGATTTCTTCAATTGTTAATGGCCAGGCTCCAGTCCAAGCCATCAGCCAAACCTGGAAGTGTTTTCAAGTGGTTCTGGCTTTAGAGTCATGAAGGATACACTAGTAAAGGAGTTGTGAAATCTTCCTTCACGGTTAAAGAGAGTTGCTGAGATCAGGGAATGTGTGGCAAAGCAGTCCCTAGGTGAAGGCCCTAAGATGTCAAGAGGCCATTTTGTGAAGCTATGAAAGTGAAGCCTGGATTGCATTGGAGAAGCCAAAATGTTGGAGATGCCATAGCCAAAGGATATCTGCCAAGTACAGTTGCACATACGGAGTGAAACTAGTCCAAGAGAGAGAAGTGTGTTGCCAGCAGTAAAGCTGGAAGGACAGAGCCATCTAAGCCCTCAGACATTGGACATGGCACTAAAGAAAGGACTCAGAGTTGGTTCTATTAGGTCGTGGTCTTACTTGGTTCACTATTTTCTTACTAAACCTTATTCCTCTCTTTTGGAATAGTAACATATATTCTGTGCCCTTATATAAGTATGTGATTACTTTTTGATTTTACAGGGATTTCCAATTAAGAGACTGCCTTGAAAGAAGGGGCTTAGAACTCTAGAATTTTAAATACTTTTGATACTGAAAGACTATGAGGACTTTTGAAATTGGACTAAATGCATTTTGCATTGTAATATGGTCATGAGTCTAAAGGGCCAGCGAACATAATGTGGTGGCTTGAAGGACGACCCCCTAGGCTCAAGTGTTTGAATATTTGGTCTCCAGTTAGTAGAACTATTTGGAAAGGACTAGGAGAGGTGGCTTGTTGAAGGAGTAGGTGCTAGGTTTTAAAAGGCTTGAATCATTCCCCGTGTCCCTTCTTTCTACCTCCTACTAGTGGATGATGATGTGGGTTCTTGGCTGCCCCAGGCACATGTCTGTTGCTTGCTGTCATGCTGCCACACTGGATTCTTAACTCTCTGAAAACATAAGCCCAATTAAATGCTTTTCTTTTTAAGTTGCCTTGGTGATGGTGCTTTGTCACAGCAATAGAAAAATAACTAAGACAATGGGACTGCACTTAGAACCAGATGGACAACTCGGGGCAATCTTTCCTCTCTAAATTTAATCATATATTTTTCATATAAATAAGTGCTTCAAGTCCAATCTAAAAAGAAGAGCACCTGAATCACAGCACTGTGAGAACAGGAAGAACATGGCATAGAGGTCACAGTGCTGGATTAGGCAGCAAGGCACCACATCAGCCACTGTCACACTTTTCCTTTTTACTCATGTCTCCATTTTCCTTATAGGCTTCTTGTTTTAATAGGTAACATTTATAAGCTATTACAACATGCCAAGCTCTGTGCCCTCCCACATACATCTAAGAAGCAAGTGGAAAGAAGGGATCAATCTCAAGTCTGTCTGACTCTAAATATTAAACTGTTGCTGAGATACTTTCTCATGACTTTTTGTCCTTCAGCTAAATCTCAGTTTAGTTTTTAAATTCTGTGTTGCACCTTTAAAGGGAAGGAATAACTTCTGAGATTCAAGTACCTACTCTAGCAGAAGCACCGGTAAGCATGAAATAAAAGCAACTGGGGTCTGGGCTCCTTCTAAAGAGCAGCTTGACTTTACCGAGGCACATATGGGTGTGTTAAATGTTATCTAATCAAATTACATATAATAAGCCAGGGTCTCTACCTCATTAAATTATGAAACATGCAGGATGATTTAGTTTTAATTTTATCTCATTACCATCAGTAACCCAAGTGAAATAAATGGTCATAGCTAAAGACAAAGGAAGGATAATATGAAGATAAGCACCTAACTAAACCACCAAAACCAATCATGTGTTCCATAAACTGCTATGGGATTGCAGGATGTGGAAAATTACAACAGAATTCAACAGTTATAACATCATCCTGAGAACAGAAAGGAGCAATTACTTTGCATGCCATAGAAAAGAAAGAGTACATCTTAAGATTTGTACTTGTGAAATAAACTGTCCTATCACTACAGCATTCAGGTGAAAATATTAGGTTTCCCAGAAACCATTCATGAATACATACTGCTTTAGAGCACTCTCAATGAATCTATAATGTTTGGGTTTAATATAAAGAGCAGGTAAACTACCTTGATGGAAGTTCCCCAGCCAATAATGAGTGTCACAGTATCCTTCCAGCAGAGGCTGCAGGGATACATATCAGGCCGAAGACTTATATCATCTCGGGGAACATTGGTGATTCTTTGCTTTGAGGTGATGTCAAAAATCTTCACACCCTGTAAAACAAAACAATGTTAAGCATCCTGCATTCTGGAAGGAAAGTATCAATAGGTGTGTTATATCAAAAAAAAAAAATGATGGAATTTACTGAGCATGCCAAAGAGCCACACAAAGGCATGGTCTTGCTTTATACAAACCCTATGAGAACCAAACCTGCAAGGCAACCTCCACACTTCTTTTTGGACAGAGGCTGTGTTATTAGTGAATAGCATGGGTGATGTAAATCCAACACAAATACGCACTGCACAGATACACCAAGTTTGCTTGCAACTTGACAGTCAATAGGCATTTCTCTTTTTAAAAATTCTTTAATTACTACTCATATTTACATATCCATCCCCCCAATTCCCTCACCCTCCCACCCCCCCATGTTCTCCACCAACCCCCCAACCATCCCCCAACTCCTCCCCAGCAATAGTGAGGCCCTCTGCAGGAGACCTTCAAAGTCCATCATATCATTCCGGGGAGGGCCTAGGCCCCCCTTGTTGTATCTAGGCTGCAATAGTATCCCTCCATAGGGAATGGGCTCCCAAAGTCCATTTGTGTTCTAGGATTAAAGACTGGCTCCACTGTTAGAGGTTCCATAGACTGCCTTGGCCTCCTAGCTTGTACCACATTCACAGGGCCTAGTTTTGTCTAATGCTGTTTCCCCGGCTTTATGACTAGGGTCTCCATGCTCTCAGTAGGTCAGGTCAACTGTTTCTGCAGGTTTCTCTAGCACCATCTTGGCTCCTTTGTTCATCCCTCCCCCCTCTCCACAACTGGATTCAGTGCTTAGCTGTGGGTGCCTGTCTCTGCTTAGAACAGCTATTGGATGAAGGCTTTAGGAATCGATAGACATTTCTAATGGAACTTTCTGCACAGGAATGAGTTGGGTTTTTTGTTTGTTTGTTTTTTGTTGTTGTTTTGTTTTGTTTTTCTTTCAGAAAACTGTTGGTTCTGAAAACCTATCCATTCAAAGAAAACCACATGTGACAATTCAAAGTGCTCAAATGGAAACATCAAGCATACTGCCAGCTAAAAATGAGCCCCAAGACCACAGCCATTTACTTTCTTTGGGAACCAAGAAAAGGAAGGAAAACCCCAAACAGTAGGGTTAAACTGAGAAGGTTTCTACCATTTCTAACTGAATAGACTGATTTTCTCAACTATGCTCTGAAATTTCAGAAAATATGATAGATATAAAGAAAGATTATTTTTTAAACTTTCCTAGGCCTTACTTTATATTAAATAAACTTTAAATAAGTGCGATACTGATAGTACAATTCACTTTTTCAATGGCAGGCCATGTTTCTGCCTATGATTATACTGGAAGTAAAAGAGAAATCAAAAATAGTCTGTACTTGCTTCTATCAGTGGCCCATGGCAACAGGTAAATGGCCGTTCCAGAGCTCATTCCTGAAGTAGCCCTTCAATTATTAAAATAGCTTTCCATTCTCTTGGCTACTCTGTACTTTAGGAATCTTACTCTGGAGCATAGCCTACAATGTGTTGGGAATTACTGTACTATAAAAACCCAAAGTGACTGCCTTCCTGAAGCTCGGAGGTGTGGTATCAGTGTCACTCATGTCTATTAGAATGGTTCCCCCCACCCCCCACATCATGTCATGTGTTAATCATTTTCTCTGTCCCAGACCTTTCGATCTGACCACCCTTCTGCCACTGCACAAGTGTTAGAGAGACACACATGTGCCGTTACCATATTATTGGCCCAAGCAATCAGATGGCCTCTCCATTTCACGCTCCTTATGTTCCCTTCCCCTTCGTGCAGGACAGAGGATTTCCATCTGTTCATCCAAGTTCGTTCAAACAGCAGCAACTGAGGACACAGCAAAACACAGGCTTTCAGATACACAGAGTCACACAGAAGATCTTTAACTCACCATTTCCACCTGTCAGTGTTACCAAATGACAAATAAGCCACTCAATTGTTTTGTGTGTATGCTTATTTTTTTTAGCAGATAACCTGCTTTTGGAAAGAATTCCCTACATATCATGAACTGCATCCCTCTTTAAATCAGATTCGAGCATTGAGGTTGTGACAAATCCCAGCCACAAGATGGCACCAAAACACCAAGACTGTAGGCAAACAATGCCTTCGTGAATAACAGCTCCAGGAAAGCTTTTCAAATAAGGAACTAGGAACTAATTCATTTTGTAAACTGGGAAATCAGAACCTCTTAAGTTTCCCACTGACAAGATCGTCATCACAGATTAAATTGCTGTAGTTTGAAACGGTCAGATTTTCTTTCATTTAATCCAAGGCAAATAATTTGACAGTATCTTTTGAACAGAAAAATCAAACCATAAAGTATGGATCATTTGCTTCAGTATTTAGGTCTTTAAAAATTCCACAGTAGCTAGACACTGTATAAAGAAAAGAATCTATTGTGAAATCTTACTGAAAGTTTTAATATAAAATATAACTGGTCAAAATTCCTAAATCCTGAAGAAGATAAAGTTCTGATAATGCATGCATTAGTAAAATATTTTTCTTTTCCCAACTTCAATTCCTTAAGCAATGATACCATCCAGGAGTACATGTTTTACCACTGTATGTCAGTACTGACAACAGATGCCATGAAAGAACCAAGGCTGCTGAAGAGATAAGTTTCACTATTGTGAATCTTACTGTAGAATCTTGTTGTAGAATTGTGTACCTATGATCTCTCTGCCCTTAAAACCTAGCACTACTGGCAGGTGCTACCACACCAGACAAGAGACTTTTCAAAACTCCTATTTTAGTTCTCCTCGGTGTTTTATATATCTCCAACCATGTCCAAAGCATTGAGGAGGAAAGAGCATGCATTAAGAATAAATTTACGTCAGGCAATGGTGGCGCACGCCTTTAATCCCAGCACTCAGGAGACAGACAGAAGTGGATCTCTGTGAGTTCCAGGACAGCCTGGTCGGTCTATAAGTGAATTCCAGGACAGCCAAGGCTACACGGAGAAACCCTGTCTCGAAAAACCAACCCCCCCAAGAAAAAGAATAAATTTATATTTTACTTACATTTCCTACATATCTTTCTCATTCTTTACATGCCCATAATTGGAATTGATATAAAAAAGAAAATGTGCATTCTCTCAAGTAAGGTGAATATATTCACATTAATGTGCTATTAATGCTTGAAGTTCTCTGTTACTTGTAGAAAAGTTAGCTAGCCTCACCATCTGTCTTCCATCAGAAATAGTCCACCAAGTTTCACTAATCTTCTAACTCATCTCATCCTTAGTTACCTAGCTAGAAATCCAGGAGTGACCTTGTACTGGGTTCTGGATTCCCTTCTTGTCAAACAAGGAAAGGACCTAGACAGGCCCAGCCAAGTGAGTAGAATGATGCACGTACTACAAGGTTTGAAATTTGGAAAAAAGGAAAAAAAATCTGAGTATAATTTTTGGCCACAGAAAGGGATTCTTAATCTACTAACAATTAGCAGTTAATAATTATTTTAACCAGGTGAGATCACAGACTCTCTCCTCTACTTGTGGCCTTGGTCTGAAGGGGACTGTGACAAATGGATCAGGGCACAGCCACTGATCATTGGCTGCTAAGAGGATTGGCTGGCAAGGCGGCTAGGAATCTACCATCAGTTCCCACCTCAGGACCAACTCGGTACTGGAAGGAAAAATAAACAATATGTACTGTGTTTAAAAAGTAAATCCACCCAAAAGTTTACATTAAAGATTCTATAAAATTTGTAAAAAATGAGAACCCAGTAAAGGCTGTGATTTAACATTCTGCCAAGACAGCCTGCCAAAAGCTGCTCAGTTAGGTACCAGAGATAGGTACTTTGCATGCTCAGTGTAACAAGGGTGGATATGAGGCTAGTCCGGGAAAATCACAGCTGAAGCACAAAAGCTCACGCTGCACAGGCCAAGCTGTCACCACTCCTGTTGTCATTGGCATGGCTGGGCACCTACAGAAGGCTCAGTATCGGGGAAAAAAAAATGTTATTAGCCAGGGAATAGGATAAATCTTTCACTTGTGACTCCACAGGACTGAAATATCCCACAGAGCAGCCAGGAACTTTAAAAGTTAGATCCAATTCTTTATCTCACCATTCTTCAGGGGTAACAAAAATAAGTAAATAAAGGACAATAAAAGGATTAAAAATATTCTCCAACTTTGTAAAAAGGAAAATCATATTGCACCTAGAGTAATAAACACGAGAATAGCCATATCACAAATCCAACTTCAGGGGACCAATCAAAATGAGAAAAGGGAAAGAAACCAGATATTGAAGTTACAGGACTCACACAGAAGCCAAACAAAGACACTCCACTGAAGTCCACAAAAAGTCACTCCATGTGACTCTCATGAAGGACCACAGAAAATCCCATGGAATTAATTCTAGTTATTCCCAACATACTAGAAATTCATTTGAAAGAAAAAAAAAATGTGATAACAGCAATTTTAAAAACTGGGCAATTAGGTGAAAGGGAGTAGACTTTTCTTGCTGTATAGTAAAACATTTAAAATGTACAGAAATGCCCTGAAATTGACTAGAAAAAGGAGAGAAGTCACTCTGCTATTCTCTCACCTCACGCTGGTCTCTGCAAGCACCTATGTTATATATTATTTACATCTGAAGAAATCCTGCTGAGATGCCTCTGAACCACAATAAACAACATGGCAAAGTGTCCCTAAAGGTAATGGTGACATTCCTATCTTGGCAGTAGCCAACAGCTGTCTAGCTGGAGTTTAGACCTGATGAGTAAGAGTGAAATCAGGCCTCGTACTAGAAACCTACATAACTACCACCCATGGACTCATGAGATCATGGATCTTAGAAGGATACCATCATCTAGATTAAAATAACAAGATATAAAATAGAGCTTTGGGTCCAAGTGCTACAGAGTCTTTCAGAAAGACAATGCTCAGAAGCTTGAGGGCCTCTTACCCCTCACCCCCAACACACCCTGCCTCCATCTACCCCATCTCCACCCACCTCTGCTTACACCTACCTCCACCTCTACCCACCCACATCTCCAAGGACAATGGTCTCCGTCTGTTCTTTTTTAAATTCACTCCACAAAATCCCCTCTGTTACAATCAGTGTGCTTGGGGTTAGCAGGGGAAACTGAGGCCAGCTGGCCCCTGGCTTCTCTTTGTCCTATTCTAGCTCTGGGGAAAACTTCTAGGAGAGGACAGGAAGAAAAGGAAAAGAATTAAGCAGTCAGTCCGTGACAGGTTTAGTTCAGCCACGCTCTGCAAACTGTTTGACATTAAGTGGGCAGAGCAAAGATCCCCCTCCTTCAGCGAAGGTTTCATGAAGACAAAAAGGTCAAGGACATGGATGCAACATGCTGGAAATCAAACCCCCAGACCAAAAGAGGAAACATGCTAACTTCTCAAAGTGAATGAGATATTTTAAATTATTTATCACTACAAGTTCAATGTGATTTGCCTTATTTTTGGATGTTTCTCAAAATGTAATAGTTTTTTATCACATCACTATTGTCTTTTTTGGATAAAAATGAATTATCTGTAATAAGCAAGCATTCCACTGTAAGTCATGTCTCTCCAATTGCTTGGTCCTGTTGTGTGCTTTATAACCATGCTGGTCCAATCACAGCACCACTATCTGGTCAAGGCACCTTCTTCCCTCAGTCTGGGTATCATCTGAGCTTCCTTGCCTTTTCCTTCTGGGAAAAAACCATGCCTTTCACTTTGCTAGCCACATGGGCATGATGGACAGTAGACATCAAGTAGGCTTTCTGAGGGCTATTCTTAATCCTGCCCTCATTGTCAATTCACGATGTATTTGCAACTGGTGGAGCTATGTAATGATGGTCCAGAGCCTCTCTTCAGCTATATAAGCCATCTGTAGCTCCTAATACTTTAAAAACTGCATTGACTACATAGAAATCTGCCATCTCTAAAATGGAAAGACCTACAAGCTAATTCATACAATTAACACATTTTCCCTGTCAGAAGAGAAGGGACTTACTCTACTGAGCTCATGCTAACTCCGGAAGGACAGACTACTGCCCGTTCCACAGTTTTCTGCATAAAACTCATCAAACATTTGAAAACTACTTTAAGTGTCAGTTTTCTCGTGCTCCGTTCAAGTAGCTGCTGCTCTTTTCACTGAGGGACACAGATGTGCCTTATGTTGGCCTACAAAGTGATATCCTGGGCACCACAGAAGGCTCTCTGAACTTGAATGGCATTCATCTCTCAGGCTCTCTGCATCTAACCGAACCTCTCCTTGCATCAAGTCCCTGGCTCCTCAGGAGTTCCTCTTGTCCCTCTTCGCCTGCCCATATTCCTCACTCACGAGTTCTAGCTTCTAAGCCTCACCTGGTATTTAACTTATTATGTCTACCAGCAATTGCTGAAGTTTTTATCACTAGAGTTCTGTGGGATTTACTCCAAGGGACATAGAGCTTCACACAGGAGATCAGCACCAAATAGTGCACTTCCATTTACTGTCTTATCCTAATCTGTGGGAATTTTGAGTAGGAACACATTTGCTAGAAGGAATGCCAAGGGAAGTTCTGCACTGATGATTTAGAGAAAGATAAACTATTTTTCTTACCCACATTCCACACTAATTTAAGTACCACAAAGCTATCTGCCCCTATTTCACTGACATTTAATAAAATCCATTTCTTTCTTCTAGTCATAAAACTGCCTAGAGACCTACTGAGCATGAATGCTCTACAAAGCATTTTAGGGGTAAGTCATTGAGCGAACCAGCCTTAAAAGCAGCTGGTTAATTTATTTGGTTTGTCTTCCACATCCTGTATTATCGAATTGTCATTATCCCAATACTGAGAGCAATTTAAGCTCAATGGGAGCTAAGTACACAGAGAGGAAAAGCTGTTTCCAAGAGGTCTATATTTTTGTTGTTGGAGAAAGTATTTTAGGGCTTTATTTCCCATAAATCCACATTCTGGCAGTCAGCACTCTCAGTACTTCTATTTCAATAGGAGCCTTCACATACCAGCAATATACTTTATTCTTCTGTGTTTTGTGCTGATAGATGTATCTAACACTTTTCCACATTATAGAGTGGTATAGGATGCACATCCCAGAGTCTCCCACACCTGTGCCAAGATCCCTAGCAGGTTGCAGTAAAGCTCTGGTTCTGGTCCCAGTGCTATCATAACCAATCACTGGCTCTCTCTCCCCTGATAGAGGTAAGGTGCATGTTTCAATCATCAGCACAGGCAGGATCTTCCACGTTTATGGACAACATAACTTTTTAGCCTTCCTTAACACCTGCAGTGCTGCTTATTTTAAGGCAAACACAAAATAGGAAAGACTGGGCAGTGGGATCATGCCAGAAGAAGCAGATATGAAAGACACCAGATATGGTCCTAGAGGAAGGACCAAGGATCTCAAGAAAAACAGATTCCATAAAAGATAACCTCTGCTAAGTCAGATGAGAAACTAGACAACGAAAAGATAATAATATGGTGGAAATAGCTGGTCGGTGGTGGTGCACACTTTTAACCCCAGCATTCTAGAGGCAGAGGCAGGTGAATCTCTGAGTTTGAAGCCAGAGTGGTCTACAGAGCCAGGTTCAAGATGGCCAGCACTATACAGAGAAACCCTGTCGTGAAAAACCAAAAACAAATTATAATAATAACAATAATAATAGTAATAATAATAACAACAATGGACTTTTGGGGGGGGCGTTGAGACAGGGTTTGTCTGTGCAGCTTTGGAGCCTGCCCTGGAACTCACTCTGTAGATCAGGCTGGCCTCAGACTCACAGAGATCTGCCTGCCTCTGCCTCCCAAGTGCTGGGATCAAAGGCATGTGCCACCATGGCCTGGCCTGACTTTTTTAAAAACATAAATCTCAGCAAATCAAACCCTAAGACGGCAATCTCAGTAAAACAAGACAAAGGGCATAAAGATAGGAAGCCTTATTATAGGACTTAAATACTTGAGGAAGATCAAGAATAAAATTTAAAAAACACAGGACTGCAGAGATGGCTCTGTGGCTAAGAGTGCTTGCTGCTCTCCCAGAGGATGGGAGCTTAGTTCTCAGCAACAGCATCAGGGCTAACTGGTCTCCTTGGGCATCCACACATACAAGGCATACACAGACCACACATACCCTCCCATAACAAAAATGAAAATAAGTCTTTCTTTCCAATGGAAAAGACAATTGAATGAAAGAATAGCCACTGTGGAGAAGGTACTGGATGTACACAGCAAAGAGGAGCCTATAATTCTGACAGCCAGAAGTGGCCAAGTAGCCAGGGGAGTAAGTGGGAAGCTGCACTGTGCTTCTTGTTTGGCTCAGGACAGAAGTTTAAAACACAGTTTTTTGTTTGGCTGGTTTTTGGTTTGTTTTGTTTTCTTGTCTACCAAGAAAGATCATAAAACATGGCAAGCACAGAGTACATTCTCAAGTGTATTCTTGCATTTAAATTCACTGATTAATTTCTGAATATGTTATAATCCTTCAGACTTCTTTTTCTAGGGCAATTTCATGTACTTAAAATAAGTCAGATGCAGTCCACACACTGCTGCTACAGAAAGCATCTATGCACACAAGCAGTCTCAGCCTACTTGATCAGCTATGATCATTACAGAACTATAGGAAACATGATGCTAAGCACTGGAAGCTAGCTAGTTTGTGACAACTATGTGAACATATTGGTAGCTGCAAACAAAACAAAACTGAATCATTGTTAGGTACTGTCCACTTAACAACCAACAGTTTCAAACTAGGAAATCAGCATAAAAAGAAGATACTAAACACCAGGGTCCCATAAGGAATAGTTTCTTTTGTATTGTAAAACAGATCACAGATATAAATCTGTGGATTCTCCTATCTACCCCAACAGGCTAAAATAACAACTTACCCATTCTGAAAGGTAGACCAGTTACCCTGCCATCTGTTATACTTACAGATGCAAGTTCATGACTATAATGCTGAGAAATGAAATTAGTCTAGTTACTGTGAAAGCATGGAAGTTCCTCAAAAATACTAGAACTACCATATGATTCTACTATGCCACTCGTAAATATATATACCAAGAAATCTAATCATACTACAGAGATATTTGTCCATCCATGTTTTCTGCAATATTATTCTTAATAATTAAATTTTGAAATAAACCTGTAACATGATTTATAAGAATCCAGAGACTTATATTGGGGTTCAAGTTTCAAGCTGAAGATTAGAAAAGCAAAGCAGCCAGCCACTCACTAGCTCTTCTCTCTAATTCAGAATGAAAGGGCTGTCCTCTCCTCAGAGTGACTGGAGAATAAATCTTCACATGAGACCCTTTGCTTTTTCCTTGTATACCTCCCTAGTGCTGGGATTAAAGGCACATGATCCCAAGTGATGAGATCACCCTTGTGTGAGCTGTTTCTCTTTAGAACTGGATCAATTACGTGTAGTTCAGTGTGGCCTTGAACTAACAGAGATCCATCTGCTTGTCTCTTGTGTCCTGAGATTAAAGGTGTGTGCCACCATTGCCTGGCTCTATGGCTGGCTAGTATGGCTGCTGGGATTAAAGGTATGTATCATCACTGCATGGCTCTGTGGCTTGTGGCTAGCTTTGCTTTCTGTACCCTCAGGCAAGCTTTAATAAATTATAAATAATATGTCACCACATAAACCTAGGTACTCATCAGCAGATGGAAGCATAATGAAAATATGGAAAATATGGCATAAATGCAAAGTAGATACTAGTCAATCACAAAGAATGATATGTAACATGCAAGACAATGAATGAAAATGGAGACTGTGCTAAATGAAATAAGCCAAACAGATTTTTTAAAAGACAATCTATAAGTAGATGAGGAAGGGAAGAGAGATACAATCAAAGAGAATAGGAAGAAAAGAGTGGGCAGTAACAAGGGTAGATAAAATCAAAACACAATATATGTGTTATGAAAATGTCACAGTGAAACCTATTAATTTGTATAACTAATTGCACTACTGCACTGGATCTGAAGCTTAGTTGGTAGAGCACTTGCCTAACAAGCATGAGGACCTGGACTCTATCCCTAGCAGAATATAAATCAGTGATTATGTACTCCTGTATCTCTACCATTCAGGATATGGAGGGAGAAGGATCAGAAGTTCATGGTTATCCTTAGATAAATAGGAGTTTGAGGCCAGAAGTCTGGGCTATGTGAGACCCTGTCTCAAAAATAAATTCATCATCATCATCATCATCATCATCATCATCATTATCATCATCATCATCATCATCTCTACCTTCATTACAAGTAGACTGTTGACAAACATGGCTACAAACTAAAGGTTCAATAACAGAATAGCTAAGAAAACTAAACAGATCCATAGAATGGACAGTTAGGCAACTATTAAACAATACTACACAAACAACTTCAAGAATGTAGGAAATTTCATATACTACAAATTTTTAAGTAAAAAGAAGTCCTAGATTGAGATGACTTTATGCATTCTTTCACTATTTTGTTATAAAATAAATGAATGCTTCTAACAAAAAGATTAAATAAATGCCAATGAAGACCAGAAAGTATGTGCATAATCCTGCTCAGACATACCATAATCAAGTCAATGATTTGGTACACAAGCATTCCTGAATGTACCTACATACATGATTATATTTCCAAAACAATGCCAGGGGACCCTTCATACACTTTGGAAAAGTATGCCAACAAAAACACTCTATCAGATGCATATACTTTACTTACTCCCACTGACAAAGAGAAAGGCAGACATCTGTAAAAGGCCTGCCTTGTCACTTACAGGGAAGCCTTGGTCTTCTGACAAACAAGCACCAGCGGTGTACAAGGCCACTATTGAGCACGAACGATTTTGGTACAAACAATATCACTCCATAAGCATGTGTCAATGAATACTTTCCAAAAACTAACCACACACTTCATCTTGTCAAAAGTGAGAGACCCTGCTTCTTTACTATTATACTTCAGCCTTGGCTTAGCCTCTGTCCTCCTGTATAAGGCTTATTTAAATACTCAAGAACACAACTACTCTGGCCTCCTTACAGCATCCATTCTAGAACAAACACTTGCCTTCTTAAGCCTCCTCCAAATCACATCCTAAAATTGCTTCCATCTTAAAAGATCATCTCTCTGACATCTTAATAAGGCATGGCAATTCTGATGATCTGTGGATGTAAGGCACATAGCTCACCTAGGTATTTAGTATGTTTCAATCTTCACTGTTAAAAATAACAAAGAGGAATAATGGTTTAAAGTTTAAAAACAGAGAAAATACCACTGAGATTTCTCCACAGCAAAACTTATATCCTTACATATATACATATAAAGAAAAATACCTATATACATTTTTCCAAGGATTCAGAACACTCATTTCTCATCAGATCATCATTCTGATTAATTAATGATCTTACTAATGTCCTTCCACTACTACTTACCCACTCACATTCTTTAGGAAACCACCACCCATGTCACAATACAGTGTGCATACAATAACACTATCTGGAACCCTCCACAAAGATGTGCTCAAGAAGCAGATCTGAGCTAAGTAGCCCTTGAAATGAGCACGTTAGTTTGTATGCATAATACTAACAACGGTTGTACCTGTAATCACTTGTTTTATCCAGCCCTACTTAGAAAGAAAGGGAAGAGGGGAATATTAATAATAGTTGATCTATATTAAGCACCACAAGAAAAGATGATGAGCATCTCTCCACTGACAATTCTACTACTCAAATATGCAATGGGAAATACAGTAAATAAGAAGTGACAGTGGCTTGATTGCTCCAGGAAGAGAAGGACTCAAGGAGGTGCTATGATCAATACACATATAGTATACACAGAAAGGGCTGGAGTAGAGCCTACAAAGTGCCTGCCTTTTAAGTTTGATCCCCAGAAGCCAAGCAAGGGAAGCCAACCATATGCTTTTAATCCAGTATTGGGGAACCAAAGGAAAGCAGATTTCTTGAGGCTCAACGACTAGTCATCTTATACTACATAGTGAGGTTCAGGTCAGTGAGAGACTCTCTTTAAACCAAAACAAAACAAAAATAAATAAATAAGTGAACTACAGCTGAGTTTATCTTCTGGTCTCCACTTGCATGGTCAGACACAATCACATGCATACACACATACACATGGACATGCACAGACTCACAAGTTAATCACTAATAATAGTCACTACTTAGCATCATCTATAAAAGCATTTTCACCCCCAGACAGGGTTTCTCTGTGTAATAGCCCTGGCTGTCCTAGAACTCACTCCATAGATCATAGGCTGGCCTCGAATTTACAGAGATTCACCTGCCTCTGCCTCCTGAGTGCTGGGATTAAAGGTGTGTGCCACCACCTTTTCTTACTTAAAAGCCTTTTCTTACTTAAAAAAAAAAAATCAAGGTGCTGAAGCTGGTTCAGTGGTTAAGAGCACTGGCTATTTTTCCAGAAGACACAAATCTGAATAATACCCACAAGGTGGTTCATACCATCTGTAACTCTAGTTCCAAGGAATCAGATGTCCTTTTCTGGACTCTGTGGGCATCAGGAATGCATGTGGTACTATACATGAAGGCAAATACCCATATGTATAACTTTTTTAAAAAGCAAGATAAATTTCTTAGCCAAGATATGGTGCTGGTACATAGATATGCATGCAGGCAAAGCACCCATACACATAAAATAGTTAAAACAAACAAACAAACAAGATAGATTTCTTAGCCTAGACAAGGTGGGCTGACACCTGCCTTTAGACCCAGAACTAGGGTGACAGAGACAGATAACTCTCTGTGAGTTCAAGGCCAATTTGGTCTACATCACTAATTCCAAGAGAACCTGTAAGTAAGTAAATAATAAATAATTCAATTATACCTTCAATTAAACACACAAATTATAATAAAATACAATAATGTGAAAAGCATGTAGCAAAGGTAATCTTTAAACATGTATACTGTATGCACATATGAAATGTTCTACAGATTTCTACAACCACACCAAGCCAGTAAATTTTGAAATATCATTTAACTAAAGATGTCACTAGAGTTTATGAAAACAAATGCAACATTTTACTATTTGCAAAGTGCAGACTTAACATAATAAACTCAATGGATACAAGAAAACAAATCAATAGTTTGCATGTCACACTCTTTAGATAAAGGGCACATACATATTCCATAAAGCTCCTAACACGTTGAATACTTTATAATGGCTTCTTAAGAGAGCTCAAGAATGCTTCAAGAGTAGTACTGGTGCTGGGATGTAACCCGCTGTGGAGTGCTTGCCTAGACCCTCAACCAGCACCTAATCTCTGAGCTCTTAGACCCCAAACTACTAAACATCCCGTTTTAAGTCCTGTTTAAGAATGGCAGCAGATCATTAACTCTTTATCTTCACCAAATTCTAACTGAGTGCATGGGTTGCAATCAAAGTGAAGTGGATTTATGCAAACAAAATATCCTAACCAAAATCTGTTAAATAATGAAATGAGTGGTTTTAAAATTATTCTTCCTCAAAGTTATCAAAGACAAGGAAGTACTTAATTCTGCCTAAGGCACAGAAAGTCAGATTAAGCCTAAGAGTCCCATTACTAACAGTGTAAACACTTTGTATGATGTGAATGGGACAAAACCAAAAGATGACAATGGGCTAGAAAGTGGGAAGGGAAAGGGTAACTC
This sequence comes from Cricetulus griseus, assembly GCF_003668045.3. Taxonomy (NCBI): domain Eukaryota; kingdom Metazoa; phylum Chordata; class Mammalia; order Rodentia; family Cricetidae; genus Cricetulus; species Cricetulus griseus. The sequence continues at coordinate 241,391,967 of NC_048596.1, read as the reverse complement.
CTAAGAAGAAATCAGAACTGGTATCATTTTGATTCTGTGCCACAGAATGAGACCCCAGGTCTGCCACATTAACCTTGGGAAGAAAGAGGTAATGAGCAGTGTGCTTTCTTGGCACCTCATTCTACGTACTCAGGGAGAGGACAAGTAACTCAAATCTTGGAACATTCTGGAGGCGTTGGAATGTGGATCTCAAAGCTACCATCTCACAGCTTCATAACTACTGAAATCATTCACTACCTCTTTTTCAAGGGCTCTATACAAGTAATATTTTCATTTCTAGCATGTGATAGTGTTTCTTAGTTTAAAAAGTTTTAAAAACTTTGTTAATAACAGTCATCATGATTCATTAATTTCAGGATTCATTATTTCTATAAACAGAGAGATGTTCAGGGAAGTCTCACTTGTTCACTGTTTTGAGTAGCACTGAAATCATACCAAGTGCCATGAAGAAATCAATTAGGAGCAGTAGTAACTCCTCACATTACCACAGGCTACAGGAGGCTTGTCACAAACAGGAGGAACAATCCCTAATTCAATAGTTTTTTGTTACTCTTAAATGCTGCCGTGTGTGTGTGTGTGTGTGTGTGTGTGTGTGTGTGTGTGTGTGTGTGTGTGTGTGTGTTTATAAGAGTCACTATTTTCATACTTGAGGTGTTACCTACTTGAAAGGCAGGTATTGCGCTAACTGAGGCTGCAAGTCTCCTAGAGATCAAGTCTCGCAGTTCCTTTACACCATCATTTGTCAGAGAGCATATATCCCGGCAGAGACACCCAGCATTACCTTTTTCCCTCCTGTCACAAACTGCTTACAACTGGATCTCACGAACTGTGGGTGCACAGCAATGATCTACAAAAGAAAAAGTACCCAAGCCCAGTTTAAAAGTTTCAGGAACACTTGAGAACCCTCTGTCCACTCTGAGTAGCATGATCTAAAGACTGGACCTCAGCAGGGAGCAATACATTCAGGTAAGGCAGTGTACTTAGTTACCAATGGTTGTGATATCTCAACCACTGGTAACTAAGTACACTGCCTTGCAGAGCCCAGGGAACCTGGCCATGTGCAGGACTTCCCCCAGGCTGCTCTACGACTGCCCTGAAAGAGGAAAGCAGCCGTGACATTCCAGGGGCTCCCATCAGCCTCGTTCTCTTTGAGACCCATCTCTCAGAATGTAAGTTTCCCGCTTCTTACCTTTTCATCCCCAACTGTCCATGATATCAGAAACTTTACTAACCTTCGGTTGAACACATTTCACATTTCTATAATTAACTAATACATTTCCCTCCTCCAATGGGATAGGTTAATGGGACAGGTTAATGGATTTCTCTACACCATCATCACCAGCGTTTAACATACCTCCTCTCATACCTGTGAATATTCCTATTTGTTTGGTCAATATTCTCTTTAGCTCTGCCCTAACCCATCCTAACTTCCAACACATTGCATTACTCCAAGTTCTTAAAATCTCTAAGGAGTCTTGCAAGCTCTCTCATAACCTGCAACAAGCATCTCTCCTCAAGAATACTAACACACACACACACACACACACACACACACACACACACACACACACACACACACACACGTACAGAAAGACAAGCCATGATGGTTGATGTACTAACTGCTCCTCCATGCCTGCATCAGCTGAGCCAAGCCTTCCTCCCAGTGCCTGTCTCACTCATGGGGAAGACTTAGGATCTTATCTATCCTTTACTACTGGTCAATCAATGTTTGAATAAGCATGTGAAAGAAAATCACCTTCTTTAAGAGTACAACAGATACTTAACTGTGATTGGTATCTCTAGCTGATCTCCCTGCCTCTTACCTACAGAGCTGCCATCTCTACTGCATAAAGTTATTGGCCCTTCAAGAGCCAGGGTTCATCTACACCACTCTTGTTCTTAGGCACTTAATAATCTATTAGATGGAAACCAAATTCCTTAGTCTGAAGATCCAGCATGCTCTAGTCTGATTTTTATTGCCTCTTTACTTGTTCATGCACATCTAGGCAAGACTTTCTGCCACTTCCTGAACACAGTTGGAACTGACTGGCCTCTCCATTTCTTTTTGGTTGTTATTGTTGTTTTTGTTTTTGTTTTTGTTTTTCAAGACAGGGTTTCTCTGTGTAGCTTTGGAGCCTATCCTGGCACTCACTCTGGATACTAGGCTGGCCTCGAACTCACAGAGATCCGCCTGCCTCTGCCTCCCGAGTGCTGGGATTAAAGGCGTGCGCCACCAACGCCCGGCTGGCCTCTCCATTTCTAATATGTTCTTATACATGGAAGACTAGTTCCCACCTGAACCTGTCTCTGTCTCAAAGCTCAGCCAGACATCACTCAACCTATGACGTTATCACTCAAAACAAAACACAACACCACCAGCTAATGCAGCTAAACATGGCTTCTTTTATCCCAGAACTTTACCTTGTCACTCTTTGGTCAGAATGGTGTGTGTGATTCATCCACTCTAATAAAAGCTCCCAGAGCACAGACTGAGAACACAGTCGCATATTCTACATCTGGTCTCAGTCCCTGCATTCAAGTTGCACTAGCACACCACGGACTGAACAGACACTGGTGTAACAGAATGGACATTGTCTCGACCACCAAAGTCATCCTCATCTAGGGGATAAAGCTTCCTCATGAGGGAAACTTTGCTAAGTACTTACTTTAATGGGACAGTCGAAAGTCTCATGGAATTCTTCTCCAGAATAGAGTCCAAATACTTGTACCTGAGAAGTGAACACATCGCATCAGTTCATCATGGTAGTAACAGGGAAAGCCAAGGTGGCAGAGGAAAAACAAAAGAAAAGAAAAGTGAGACATTCCAATGATTCTAGTAGCCACGACCCCATGAAGTATCCACTGAAAACTATCCCATCAGTGTAGAGCACTCTGTGGCCATGAAGCTTTTACAAGCATCTTAAAGAAAGAGAGGCCCGAAGCCATGAGGCTGAGGTACATGGAGGAAACAGAGTATGAAAAGGGGAAATAGTGTAATTATATTTTAATTTTAAAAATGAAAATAAAAAAGCTTTCACAAGCATCGCATGGATAGAGTTCCCTTTACTTACCCAATTTAGGAAACAGATATCAACTTTCAGAAATGAAATAGATATGGGCAGGTTACTAACATTCTTTTATGAACTTCCCACAGACTAATGGAACTGTTTTCCTCCTATAAGGAGAAAGGAACTTCCTTCCTTGAGTCATGCATATATACATGGTTCATAGACACACATACACACACACACAAACATGTATACATATGCATACACATACATGTATGTGCACATACACATGCATGCACGCACACAAGACACATAAACACCCATGCACACACACACATTGATGTGGCAAGAGAATGAATGAAATGAGATCATTGCAATCATATGCTGAATCTCTTCTGTGTGTAAATGAAGGGTTTAACTTGCCCGTCATCAGTGTTTACTTTCAAGCTGTCTTGAGCCACTTTATTCAGTTATATTTACTCACATATTTTAATTGATCACAGCAAAAAACACAACAAAAACAAAATTAGGTCTAATGCACATAACATGAAGGATAAAATCACATAAAGAATTTAAGCCACATGTGAGTATAACCCTGATACTCAGAGGCCGAGGCTGGAGGATCATGCATCTATGACCAACTGAGGGAAAAACAAAGAAGCAGAAAGAAAAAAATGGAGGACGGAGGGGAAGGAATGAGCAAAGGGGGGAGGAAAGGAAGAAACAAAAAGGGAAAAAAATAGAATCCAAGGAGCTCCTCTACTGTACTTCTCAGTCAATGACACCTGAAACCCATCACTACCCTGGGACCGATCACTGTTGCAAGTCACACAGCCATTTAAGTTTCACACAAATGGAAACATGTGCCATTCCCCTGCTGCCCTTTCTAAAACTGCCCTTGTAAGCTTTTTGTACGCTGTGGCACACAGCAGCAGCAGTTGGTTCTTTGTCGATGCTGTGAAGCAGGCAATGTATGACTACATCACAATTCATGTTCTCCTTCCATGGACAACCACTTGCTTTAGCACCATTCAGGGCTTTTATGAACAGGGCTTCTGCAGACATTCTTTCCAAATTTCCTGATTAACTCACTCACATGTATAAGGTTCATATAACAAAGGGTGGGAATGTTAAGTCACAGGTTATTATTATGTTCCCATTTGATGGACAAAATATATGACAGGCTTGTTTTATTTATTCAAGGTTTTTTTTTACAATGTATACTAGTGTTTTGTCTGAGTGTATGCATATGTATCACATGCATGCCTGATGCCTGAAGAAGTCAGAAGAGAGGGTGTCAAACCCACTGGAACTGGAGTTATAGATGGTTGCAAGCCACCATGTAGCTTGCAAATGGGAGTTAAACCCAGTCCTCTGTAAGAGTAACAAGTCCTCTTAGCCACTAAATCATCTCTCCAGGCCCAGAAGACTGGTTCTAATTAATTTTTAGTCTTACCAGAAGAGCATGAGAATTGGAGGAGTTACCAGAGAAACAGAGCTAAGGATACTGTTAGGACCTGTACTTACTATCCCAGCACTTGTGACGGGTTTGCTCTTTCAGGTCTCTAACAGAATTTTTCTTTACTTTTGTACCATGAGGCCATTTGCATATGCCTTTGGTCTGAATGTTTGTATCCCTCAAATTTTTCTGTTGAAATCCAATGCTCAAAGTGATGGTATTAGGAGGGAAAACTTTTGATAAGCTGTTCGCTCAGGAAAGGGATACCAGTGGCATTATAAAGGGAATAAAAAGAGCTAAATAGGCACTTTTGCTGCCTGTTTTTTGCCACTAAGGAGTCAGATACATCCCTCATACCATGCAAAGACTATAGCAGTGTCCTCTGGAGCAGGGAAGACATTTCTCTCCAGACACTGATCCCAGATCTTCACAGCCTCAGAGCTGTGAGAACAAGTTTCTGTTGTTATAGACTGCACAGGCTAGGTATATTCTGTTAAATCAACACAGATAATGAGACTTCTTTATGTGATTTCTAAGGACAAATTCATTTTTTGAACTGATAAAGACTACTCAAACTCAATTTTTTCTTGCCTTAATGTTGGCAACTTATAAATGACTGATTCTCCCAAGTCCCAAGCAGAGAATTCTCTGAAGAGAGAGATCCATACATTACAAAATAGAATCTTTGAGTAAGTGTGGTGCACATACCTACGCCTATAATCCAATAACCAGGAAGATGAAATACGAGAATTGCTAATTTGAGGTCAGTCTGGAGATACATAAACAGAGCTTGATTCAAACAAGCAAGCTAACCAAATCTTTGTTATTCCTTCCTCTAATTTTATGAGAATTTTTAGAGCCCCGGATTAGCCAGACACAAAGAGACACAGAGAACTCTCTCAGAATGGCACCCACCTGTCACTGCCACTGGGCTCTTACTGTTGGGAGGGTGCAAAGCCATTGCTTTTCTAGAAATTCCTGGAAATGATAACTCTGACGCAGAACAGTGAAGCACTGTGTTCAGCAAAGCACTACACTTAGGCCTTTACTTTGCCATGGGGAAGCTTGATGGAGACCAGCAAGTTTCCACACAGTAATGCAGGCCCTGTATCACTGAATTGTAATAGAGGAAATCAGCAAGGGGCCTCCTTAGTGCTGTACCTCAGTGTGAATGCCTGATGAAGTAGCAGAGAGCCAGCTCCTAACTCAATCCCTTATCCATATAGCATCTTGAAAACACGGTCCTAGGCCATATACTACTACAACTCATTAACAACTCTAACCCTTTAACAGACCTCACCTCTGATTATAGATCGTTAAATTCCTGAAGACTAATGGCAGGCTGACTTAGATAAACTAGATCTCTTTCTCATGGGCTGCAGGGATAATTTTAAGGGTCCACGACTGACAATATCCACCCTGGATTGAGGATCTTGCTCTAGCCTGCTGCTAGGGATGCTATGGCCCATACCAGGTTCTTGTTAAAGAGATGATTCTGCTGGGAAACTAGAGACTTGCCTATGGTCATTAAAAACAAGAGTTGTGACCAGAATCCAAGTTCTCCAAAGCCCATTCTTCCCTAAGATATCATCACATCAGACATACCAGTTCAATAGGCAGGACAGGGGAGCTGGCATTTTATTTTGGACAGTAAAAGGAAAGACTGCTTTTGTCTGTCCTATTCATCAATGCAGAACACCTAAGACTAAAGGAGATCATAAGAGACACCTATACTTCTCTCTGGCCAAACCAGCTTCACCAAATTCCTCAAGTCAAAGAAGATCTAGTTCATCCGAAGGCCTTTCTTTTGGATATAAGAAAGTGATTCTATAATACCTCCATGCTGGTTAGTTTCTGTCAACTTGACACATGTAGGAGTTACCTGGAAAGAGAAACCTCAGCTAAGGAACGCCTCCATCAACTGGCCTGTGGGGGATTTTCATGATTGACAAATGATGTGGGAACATCTAACATAATGTGGACAGTGTTAGCCCTAGACAGGTGAACCTGGATTATATACAAAACCAGCTGGGAAAGCCATGAGGACCAATCTGGGAAGCAAGTCAACAAGCAGTGTTCTCCCACAGTCTGCTTCAGTTCTTACCTCAAGGTTCCTATTTAAGTTCCTGCTCTATCATCCTTCAATGATGTCTTACCACAGCCAAATAAACCCTTTTTTCTCCTAGTTAATTTTGGCCACTATTTTTATCATAGCAACAGAAAGTAACTACTACAACTTCAAAAATATCAAATTAGGTTCACCAAGAGTCAACTAAGCTCTGAATCTGTTTGCTAACATGGTTCTTGCTAGGATAGAGGAAAAAGCAAACAGAAACATAATTGATGCAGAATACCATTCCAAAGACCAAAAGGAAAAAAAATAAAATAATGTATTTAAACATACCTTAAGAGTACTCAGAAGCCAAAGGAAAACCCAAAGTCTATTTGGAAGTCTCAACAAGAGGTTTCCAAACGTCTCTGAGACTACAAAGAGTAATGGGGACTGCCATTAAAAGGGAGTGTAGCAACTACCATATGGATCTTTTCAACCAGGTACATCCCAGTGATTAAAGTTGACCCATTGAGCCCCCTCATAGTAGTCAGAACTAGGTAAGTGTTACAAAGGATGAGACAAACTGAGGCATAGAGAAAAATACACTTACTTAACAACACACAAACACAAGAGTGTAATTCAAATCTAAATCCCTAGACCATGCTGTCTGATACTCAAAGAAAGACTAAAAGTGGAAAATGGCATATACACTCACACCCAAAGGAAAAGAAAAATGAATCTAATGTTGGAAGGAAAGCCAAGCAGCAAAACAATTAAACAAGTAAAGAAGCTGCCCACCTCAGAGAAATTAATCGAAGGACAAGACCAACATGACAGCAAAACCAGTATGCCAGGGCTGACTCAGTCAATACACTCAATTCTTCATGCAAGCTATGCATTTTTATGATAATGTGTGTCCATTCGTCCTGCTACATGCAAAAGTTTAGGTAGAAAAATGGAAGTAGGCAAGAGTCCACACTGTAATGGGCTAGAAATGAAAGCCTGGAAATAGGCAGTCACTGTACATCAGAGTGGGATTCCCAAGTTTCCTGGGTGGGTTTCCCTTTGTGCACATAATCCTTCTGAGGCAAGGAAGATACCTGAGAAGCCAGACAGTACACCACCATTAAGACAGCAGAGGTATGTGCCAGTCTGGGCAGCTGGAACTCAGTTACACTCTGCCTCTAAGCAATACTGCCTCAAGCCTCATATTATTGAATTTCTTTGAAGAAATGAAAACAAATAGAACTGAAGTAATAATCAAAATTATAACTGAAGTAAACTTTCCAAAAATGAAAGCAATACTTTAATATATGGATCAAAAGAGCTACTGTGTTCCAGATGAAATTAATGACAGCAGTTAAGAATGAGACTTAGGATAGCAACAGGATTACAAAGGCCATGTTTATTATTTTTGTTTTGTTATTACTACTATTATTAGCCAAGCTATGAAGAACAAGAGTTGTTTTTAAAGATTTCTTAAAAAGCAAAAGTAGGCTGACCAACAGGTATGCTACAAAGTGCCAGAATAAAGCAGGCATTATCTCTAAAATCTGAGAGAAAAATTATCAACTCAGAATTTGTTTTGTTAAATTAGTATACTCTACATGAAGTCATTCTTCACAGATGAGAAAATAAACCTGATCCTGAATCCTTGTCCTGAAAGTTGTATACAAATCCAACCACCAAAATGAAACTATAGACACTTTTTGTACACCTTAGTATCTTAAATGCAGAACTCAAACTCAGAGAAGCCATGAGAACGAACTGAGCACATATGGAATATATGCGTAAACTAACTAACTATTAGAATGAATTAAAAAACCAAAACAAGTATCAAAGATTAACAGTGAAACAAATATAACTACTGAGTATGAGTCCTCATAAACCAATGAAAGCAAAAACCGTAACAGCCACTCAAAGACACAGCTGACCTCGGCAAAGTCCTTCTATTCTTATGGCAGATAACCACTTCATACATCACTTTATACAGCCTCCCGGTTTTCACAATACTGACTACTGGGCAAGGCTGACTTACATAAATACATGTAGTGGGAGATTTCTTTATGGCTCTATTCATTCTAAGAAAACATATGGGGGGAAAGCACTTCAAAATATATCATGAAACTATTCAAAAACAAGATAGATAAACATTTTTTTTTCTAAACCAGGAAAGCATAGTGTTTGCTAAAAGGGTGCAATGGGAATTCTCAGATCATCACATTGCACAGCACATGGAGTCATTGAAAGATTCCACTATGACACATTACTAATAATTCTTCAACAGTGAAAGTTCTGGAATTCTTAATGAATGTTTCCAGCCAAAGACTCTTACTTTCCCAATTAGTTTAAAGAAATTTCTATCTGATATAAGTTCAAAAATAATCAGGTCTTTAAGTAAAGAAAATTAAGGTTAACTTTCTTTACAAATACATGCATAAAAATGTTTCAACCATGTAGATGATTCTTTTCAAATTCCACAAAAAAACAACACTTCCCTTAACTCTGCATTTGACATGTGTACATCTCAGAATTTCACAAAGTAATATAAACTTTGATAGTACATTGTGAAAAGTAGTAGCATTCTAACTGTGTTTCAAAAGATTTGGGGGGCAAGATGAAGCTGAGATAAATAAACTGCAACTGTGTATGTCATGAGGAATTTGTGTTATTCTTGTTAACAGATCAATGAGTGTAGCACTGTTGAAAGACAGAGATGGGTATATCCTCTTTTTGCGCTAAGTATATTGTTTTTAATTTACTCATTTTAATGGCCCATTGAATTCAGAGCACTTAAAATGCATAAAATTAGATTAGGAAATCTCTATTCACTAAGGGATGCATAAACTTAAGTAATGATTTTTAATGCATTCTCTTCTTAAACTGATATTTTAGAGAAGTGGCTTAAATACTCTGCATTAGGATTTTATCACTGCAAGTGAACATTAGAAAAGACTTCCATCGACTTAAAAACAAAGAAGATATTCTTGCAAGTGGAAAATCAATCATCACAACCACTAAATGTCACAGCATACCATCAGCAAGAAGCACTGATAGTTGTTAGCTATATGCTGCACAAATGATGTATGTCCTTGGTCCAGGAAGTAGGTGCCAGGTTTTTAGAAAACTGTACATATATTGATTTTACATTTATTTAATGTGGCCATTGTAAGACACTTTATTCTTCTGATAAACTATGATTGCTTATCAAAAGATTCTATAATTCAAGAGTAACATTCATAACTTGTGTGTTAAAATGAAAACCACCAGCCCACAGAAATCATGCCCACAAAATCCAATTTTGTGGATTTATGGCAGAAAAGCATTAAACTACTGTCTTGCAGGAACTGCAGACTAGTCACTGGAGTCAAAGTGGCACAGCAGTAATGATTAAGGGGGTACGTCACCCTGCCACAGCTGTTAATCAGCTTAATACTAGTTAGATTATTGACATTCTTGTAATTACTTTTCCTAAGGCACATTTGGGCAAAATATATTTTATTTTAATTATGAGCAATCAAAAGCAAGTCCAATACTGAAAAAAATAATCAAGGCTCTCTGCACACAGGTGTAAAGTAAGCAGAGAGCATCCAATCACTTGCAAGGGTAAAATCCAACACTCACTGCTCAAGCAACTTTCCCCGTGGCCACTTAATCACATACCTTGCCATCCTCAGAACACACGCCCATGTGTTCTCCACTTTCATCCAAGCTAATCTGGTTTATCTTCACAGGACTCTATCAAACACAAACAAAAAATGGCATGGAAAACTTTAGGTAAACATTTCAACAATCTGGTATCTTTGCTCTTTGTAAAACTGACATCACATTAATTGTTTATCAGCTTCATGAATTAAGGTGTACTTTGTTCTGAGATGAAAATGTTAACATTTCAAATACATAAAACAAGCAGCTTTGTTCCTACACTCAGCCTGAACTCAGAAACCTAAGATGTCCACAACTTTTCTTTCATATACCTGAAACATAGTGAAAATATTACTTCTCAGAATCTTACATTTCTTTTCATCTGTTTTACTTACTTTATACCATTGAATTTATGTTTCCCAACCAAAATCTTTAAGAGAACAAAACAACAAAAAAGTAAAAATGGAAGTCAGCACATAATTTTTTGTTGCTTATTTTAGTTTGCTTCAACAATCTGTTTGTTCCCTAATGAATAAGCAGATCAACATTTCATCTTTACTATATTCATCATATTTGTTTAGGAAAAACCATAACCCATATCACACATTAATTAATTTTGAATTCCCTCTTCTTTTAAATCATTTCAAATTTAAGACCAATTCACTTTTTGATGTATTTTCCAAAAATTAAATAACAATTACATGTTAAGTTTCTGTGTAGACAATTGTTTACATACTAAAATAGTCATACAGGGGTTTTCTAATAAAGTCAAAACTCAGTGAGCACTGTCAGCATCACATAATAGCTTTTGCTTTCATTCCTAAATAATGACAGGTTCCAAGTACCTTACACAAAGCTCCACAGCAGCAAATCATGAAAAAGAAAGTGAGTCCATAACAGTTAACAACAGAAGAATACATGTAGAGTTTAAAATTACCCCATTTGCCTTGTTGATGAGATAAAGGGGAATACACAAAACATAAAGCTGTCTCTTCAACAGGAAAGTATCTCATAGTCATTAAAGAAAGGTCAGGGCACAACAAGACCCTCACACTTTACAAAGGCTACATACTGACTGATTGCTGAGACAAGTTCCCAGTATTCTGGCTACAGAATCCTTTCACATCTGGATCCCTAAATCACCACACAACATTCTGATAAGTAGTTCAAGAAAAATCAGTTAGCTCTAAAAGTTTCTAGCATGTTAGTCAAGGAAAAGGTCACTGAAGATAGGTGGTCGGTCCATTTTATTTAGAGGTCTCTGACAAAGTTTTAGTGTTTTCCTTCTTAGAGTCCTATGTTTCATTATAGGAGAAGCCTTGATCAGTTAGCATCTTTTCTTTACTCCTAACATTCACGATCCAACATCATTTATATAAATATAAAATAATAGGCAAAATTGTGTTAAAAGGATAATTAAAAACAGCAAAGATCTAATACTTTAGTACTATAAAGGACAGTACAGTGAAAGGGAAGGTTTTGAGGAAGTGTCGCATAATCTAGTCCCTTGGACTAGTAGCTATGTTTACTTTGTGACTATTTCACTACATTATTCACATACCTTTTATTGCTAATTTTTTAGGTTAGAATAAAAGTGATGCCATCTTCATACTCATCAACCATACATTATTCTCCAAACTTTAAAAGATAAGCATTAAATTTTTCTAGTTAAATTTTAAAAGGTGTTTTAAAATGTCTGGAATGATCATTTTTGGTGGGTTATCTCAAAGTTTGCCTTTTCTTTTTCTTTTGTGTTTATTTTTGCCACTCCCACCCCCATGATTGTCAGGATCCTCAAATGTTCTATTCTACTTGGATCATTTATAGTTCCAAAAACAAAACCACTGCTTTGAATGTGATGAATGTGCAATACCACTCAATTACATGTTCAACACCAAAATATTTATTTGCAAAAATGAAAACATGAACATGCAGTATGATACAATAGGAATATCTGACTGCCATTTTTCCTTTGGTTTTCCAGGAAGCTGTTTATCAGTTGTACTGACAGTTCTACGGCAGCAATACTCCTGCTATGCTGCCTTTTCCTCTGAATTGCAACACTTCTCCCAGTGAAGGCTCATAACATGAAGATGCCAAGGAAAATCTCAAGGGTCGGGAGACTCAAGATGTTACCAGATTTCCAAGGCCCCTCATTCCTGGGCTGAGCTGCCTGTAAGCTGGACAAGGGACTTCTCAGAGATGCAGCATCTGTGATTCTGTACCAAGAAGAGGTGACCTTCTCCATGATGGTGCTGCCTTTGAGTAACCCATGACCCTATAAGTGGCCACATCAATTCACTGGCTCATCAAGCAGGACTGCACTGGAATGGTGTCTTTGCTGTTGATGCCCCAGGAATAGTCACAATGTTCCCAGGAATTCAGTGTGAGTTTTAAATGTGTTCTATTTTATTAATTTCTTACTAATTTTTACTTTATGCCTTAGGGAAAAATATGATTGTCTTGCTTTAATTTCCTGACATATTACTGCATTGCTCAATAATTATAATAATTCATCCATTAATCATACAATGTGTATTTTCTTAGCATTTCCTGCAAACCAAAACCCAGAAAATATATAACAATTATTCTCTCTCTCTCTCTCTCTTTTTAATAAAGTCACATTTTATTCTGCTTCAAATCCAAGGATGGCAGTGATGTCACAGAGGTCTCCTCATCCATACAGAATGCTTTCCAAATGCTCAGAGGATGCCTGAAAGTGCTAACAGTACTGAGCTCTATATATAAACAAGGAGGGGATGGTTCATCCAACAGCCAAAATGGCTGCTAAGCAACTAACAAGTAGGTAGTAAAATACAAGATATGGTAAGGGCTGACTAATGCTTTAGGTAGACAGCAAGACTTTATCAAGCTCAGAATGGTGTACAATTTGCATTTTATGACTTGCTTCTGGAATTCCCAATATAATGTTTAGACCAGTGGTTCTTAATCTGTTGGTCATGGCCCCTGGGGGAGGGGGGTCAAGCAACCCTTATACTACGTCACTTAAGAACATTGGAAAATACAGATATTTGCATTTACAATTCATAACAGTTGCAAAATTACAGTTATGAAGTAGTAATGAAAATAATTTTATGGTTGTGGTCACCACAACATGAGGAATTGTATTAGAGGGTCACAGTATTAGGAAGGCAGAGAACCACTGGTTTAAACAGTTGGCCATGGGCAACTGAACCCAGGGAAAGCAAAGAATAACAGAGGACTCACCTAATAATAAACCCTGAAGTGATGGCAATTAGTTTACACAATACACTTTGTATTTACACGATTTCTTTTTGTAAGCTATGATACCATAGTTTTAAATATTTCATATTCTCTATTTTAGGCTTGTAGCTTGAATTTGAAATGTCCCCCATCCCCCAGGCTCAGGTGTATATGCATTGGTCACCAGCTGATGGCACTGTTTTGGGGAGGCTGTAGAGACTTTTGGACAGAAGACCTACAGATACAATGCCATGGAGGTAGACCTGAGGCTTACAGACCCTGCTCTGCTTCCTGCCTGAGCTTTCTCTGCTTCCTGATTGACTCCACATAACAAGTAGATGCCTCCATAGCTCCCTCCCCATGCTTCCCTGCATGAAGGACTGACCTCCCTGCATTGTGAGCAGATCAAACCGGCCTCCCGTAAGCTATTTCTGATAGTTATTTGTCACAGTTGTGAGGAAAGGAGCTAATGAAAGGCTCAGGGTATATTGTTTTAATGATATCTATATTATTTAACTACTACCCATACATATTTATTGCTATCAAAACATTATTGATTTAAAATGGTTTCAAAATTTCACATGTAGTTTTGTCCATTACTCTTTGAAGTTAAAATAAATTTATAGTTAGTGTAAATTCCCCATAATTTGGTGTTTCAAGGGGTTTAGCAGTTAACACTCCCATTAACTTTTAAATGCAATAAAAAATGCTATGCTTCTATTAGTCTGCTTCTCAGCCTTAAACTGCATTGTTGTGCTTCTACTGTCACCCTTCAGAGCTTGACCTTGATTTTTGTGGTGTATTTCTGGCCACATCATCTTGATACAAGGTACTTAATGCTGAGACCTTCTTCCCCTTTGTGGGGAGGGGTGCTGACACTGAACGCAGGGCCTTGCATACACTGGGCGAGCACTCCACCACAGACCTGCATCTTTATCCCATGTTTCTGAATATACCCTGGCCTTGAACGTGTAATCCTCCCGCCTCAACCTCCCGTTAGGTACTATTTCACTTCTCTCTAGGTTTCAGAATATGTTTCCACATTTTATTTTTATCTTTTATTGTATTACTCGTATTCTTTACTCTTTTATTTCCAGAATTAGATGCTGTCTATTCTTAACTGTAGATGGATTTTTCTTAGACCATCAGTTCACAAAAAAAACAACACAGAGACTTATTATTAATCATGAAAGTTTGACCTATAGCTTAGCCTTGTTTCATTAGCTCTTATAACTTAAATTAACCCATTTATATTAAACTCTGTTTTACCTCATGGCTTTTTAGCTCTCTTCCATTTTGCACCTCCTGTTTCCTGTCTGTGTCCTCTGGCATCTCTCTTGCACCCAAAGTCCCACCTAACCTCTTCCTGCCTAGCTGTTGGCCATTCACTCCTTATTAAAGCAATCAGAAAATGCCTTGGCAAAGACACATCTTCACAGTGTACAAGAAGATTATTCCACAACACTTAACTTCTTAGTGAATGCCTTTAAATGATACTTGGACTATGTTTCTATGAAAAATCAAATGGAAAAGTATTGGCTCATTTAGAAAGTAAGGTATTGTCAAGCAGAGGTGGCACATAACTTTAATCCCAGCATTCAGGAGGCAAAAACAGGTGGAGCTCTGAGTTTGAGGCCAGCCTAGTCTACAAGGTGAGTTCCAGGATAGCCAGGGCTGCTACACAGAGAAATCCTGTCTCAAAAAACCAAAAAAGTAAAGGTATTTATTAATCTATGTACTAAAGTGATAATTTAAATATTTGATAGTTCTTGGGGTTACTTAAAATGAAACTGGGAGAGAAAAGCTAGTAAATCTACCAGTAAAAATTACAATCTTAAGCCTGACAAGCAAGAATCCAGAACTATTTTCTTACTATGATATCAAAACTTTCAAAATAATTTAAAAGACTTTATTGCAGATTAAGGATATTTATCCTCATCATACACATTGAAATAGATTTGTAGCTTATTGCATCTGAAGTTTTCTTTAGAATGTTTCTTGAAGACATGTGAAATTTTGAATCACTAAAATCAAAAGCAAACAGTCAACTCACAAAGGAAATACTGCAAATGAAAGGGTAAGAGCTATTAGATTCACTAATAACAAATCGGTACCCAAGAGTAAAGCAGTGTTTACATATGGAGGCAGCATTGAGTTTTTAAGTACCTAGTTGGTCAAAGAAACTTAAAAACCATAATCCGAATTTGAATGCCTTCCTAAAAGGTTTTTGAAAATACGTATTGGAATTATTTAAAATATAAGTTCCTACTTGAACCAATAAAATGTGCTTTCCGTGACAGCTTTCTCTCGTATGAGATTGAGAAATAGAAATGATTTAAATTTCTAGAAGCAAGTAATCTAAGTAATCATAAATGCTAAAATAAAACAAATATTTTTGAACTATCATGTAGAAAGTATTTGGCTTCATCCAAAAGATGTCTGACATTTGTCCTGGCTTCTGGGAAGCTATGTGTGTCACAGCTGATTAGGACTAACAGATCAGGGGAACAGCCTCGCTTGATACTGGGGGTGCTGCCATATCCAACAAGTATAAACTCTAGCCAGGTGAGGTGCCAGTGAACTTTCCTGGTCAGCTGACATCTATGGCAGAAGGGTATCACAGACACACTCAAGACAATGGAAGTTCCACGTCTGCAGCTGTCCCAGGGGGAAGCATTCAACCGTTAGGTGATTTTTGACATGGACCCCTTCTGTATGTCTGAGTGACTTTCCCCAATTTCTAGGATAAAACACACTGACAAAAGCAACTTCTTAAGGACTAAAGGGTTTGTTTTAGTGTACAGCTCAAGGTACAGTTCCTCACGGTGGGGGAGTCAAAACAACAGGACTCAAGTAGCTGGTTACAATATGTCCCCAGTCAGAAACAGAGAGCAATGAACGCATGCTGCTGCTGTTGCTTTCTGCTTCTGCTCTGCTCCTTTTATAGTCCAAGATTCCAGTTAGGGGATGGTCCCACCTATGGTGGGCAGATCTAGTCACTTTAATTGACACAATCAAAATAATTGCCTACAATCAAAATAATTTAAAGATATCATTAAGTGGAAGGGCCCAGAGAGATGACTCAGTGGATAAAATGCTTGTTTGATGACCAAAGTTTAAACCCCAGAACCTACATAAAAACTGTGGGCAGAGCACACTTGCTATTCCCAGTGTTTAGGAAAGCAGAGACATGATTCTTGAGAATCAGATACCAGTTCAACTAAGAGACTCCTCTTGAGTAAATAAAGTGGAGAGAAATCAAAGAGGGCTTTTGACATCATCTGGAGCCTCCATTGTTTATGCACACATATGCTTGTTCAGCAGGGTTACACATACATCCATACACATGCAAATATGCACATACACATGCATGTATACCACATATTACATATACAAGAGATACTACTAAGTCTCACTTTTTTATGTTTTGAGAGGTTTTATAAAAGTAGTTAGTATGTTTGTAAGCAGAAATAAACGTCTATAAAACCTGGCTACCTAGGAAACTGATTAATTTAAAACAACAGAAACAAGACATCATTAGCTTTCACCAGTATTACACAGAGAAGGAACTATCACACATGGTTAATGCTGGTGATCACTAGTACCATTATCATTTACACAATACTCCTGTAACATTTAAGAAACAACAAACAAGAAGAGAGCTGCAAACATCTGTAAAGGGCCTGTACCTGGTATGCCATCCATCATTATCCCTCTCACACAGGGACAAAGGTCTGGCATTCTTGTGCCATTTCCACACAGTACAAATAGCAAAACCAAAAGGCTGCCAATGCCCACAACCTCAGGCCAAGCCCTGGAGGCACAAGACCCTGCATTTCTCCAGAATGGGATAATGTTTTCCCTTTACTTAAGAGCTGAGGAAAGAGTCATATCTAAAGACATATAGGGTACATGTTTACAAAGATGGGATGCTGAAATAGACACAGAAAGAAGGGAGACCAAAGGAAAACAGACTGGAGAGAAATGGACTCAGCTGTGCTCTCCATTAACTACAATCTTATTCCTAATGGAGACGTGTTTGGAATTCTGGACAATATAAGTGAGTTTGCTCAAAAAAATCAATAATGTCAAGCTGACACTATAGAACATACAAAAATGTTTCCTTAATGGAATAAAAAAAAAAAAACAGAAGAAGAAGTCCAAGTAAACAGGAGGGGGCAAAGACCAGCACACACCGTCTAAACCTAAGTCCACTACATGTGGCGCCAAGTTCTTAAAGAAAAGGCAAAATTACTAACAAGTACACCTCATGGGACAATCAATTACCTAACGTAAAATACTTGAAATGAATACACTTAGTATGGATTATGCCAGTTCTTCAATTAGGAATAAATCAGCGGTCATTTCAAAAGCTGCTTTTAATGGAGTTCTTAGTGGCAACTCTGTTTCCCCAGACACTCCTCATCACCCCACCTTAAGCTACCCGTCCCCCAATGGGTAGTGAGCCTAAGAAATCAATCTGCTAATGTATAATTTGTAAGGCTCCTCTGACTAACAAATGGATAATTGATCCCTTCACAAATGCTGCATCCCCACAGCCACTGAGTGGAATGAATAGGAAAAGAAGACAGGCCCTCCTTCTGCTCTCAGAGATGTACTAGCTAGGGCTCAACACTGGCATGGTTTCCAGTTTACTGCCCCTTGGTCATATTTAGTGAGAAGGTCGCACTTGCATTCCAAATATGAAAAGCAAATGTCCCTGCTTCCACAGTTGGGAAAAGCTCCGCTTACTGTATATTGGTGATTATATTATACTGGTGATAAATCCTGATTATATTATACTGGTGATAAATCCTGAAGGAAGAGGAAGCCTCTATCTGGACTTTGTGAGCCAAGGAAAGCAGGCCTGGCCATAGGTGGTCTACAATTCACAGAACAAACACTACATGTATTTTCTCACTGGACCAACTTAAAGCCAGAAGGGTCCAACCTTTAATGATAAACCTGAAAACCTCAGGTGCCATTAGACTTCATCTCAAGAAGTAAAGCCTTTGTTCCAAGAAGGGGATACATTTAACAGCAAACAATCTTGAAGGGAAGCATTTTGTGAACATTTCCAGAAAAGCTCCAAATACAGGCTCAGTCAAGTCGAAAGAGATGCGAAGGCTCCAGCTGGCTCTCGAGGAAAGCTTCACATCCACGGCTTACATGTTTACCAGCACACCAGTTTCACTTCTTCTACCAGGCTATGAAATCATGAACCCACTAAATACTGTTCTGGAGAAATTACTTAGTGACATTTACTACATATACTTCTCATTATGAAAAATGGAGAAGGGGGCAAAGATGCCAAAATAGCAAGCAAAACAAATATTAGCAATTGAAAATATACTGTTTCTATTCTGCTTCAGTAGTATTAAGGGACACTGAATAGTGAATGTTATAATGTTACATTCATGAAGTTTTCAACAACTCATGGTACCAGTCAAGGAATATAATGAGTGATATTTTCTTCCATTTCTTAAGCTCACTGACGCACACAAAAGATCTGCTTGAATGTGATCATCAAAGCTGCTCATGGAATGACGGCCAGCAGTGGCTTTGCATTGAACCCTGATGCCCCTCAGCCCTCATGACTCTCCACACCTCCACTGGCTCCCATTTACCTTGTTTCCTCATTTCTTCACTGCCATTTTAGTTACAGCTTCTCAGGCCCCTTCTAGATGCTCACTGTCACTAAATGACCTCTGTCCATTTAGACAGACCTATCCAAAGTTCCCTCACATAGGCCAAGACACTAAATCCTACCAGTCTCTCCCTTCAAGACAGTTTTAGCAATCTTAATTTTGAACTGTCCTCCTTAACTCCACATCTTTGGCTTGAATACACCAAGCACAGTCTCCTCCTGTTCTCCCACCTAGCAAATCTCACAGCAGTATCCACTCAGCAGGGGAAGGCTTTTTATTTTCATTTTATTTATTTATTTATTTGGTTTGTTTGTTTATATGGTTTTTCCAGACAGGGTTTCTCTGTGTAGCTTTGGAGCCTATCTTGGCACTCGCTCTGGAGACCAGGCTGGCCTAGAACTCAAAGAGATCCACCTGCCTCTGCCTCCCGAGTGCTGGGATTAAAGGCGTGCACCACCAACGCCCAACTAGGGGAAGGCTTTTTAAATACAAATGAAACAAAGAAGTAAATTCCCTTTTATCATCTTCACACAAGCTTTCTTTTGTTTGAGCCTCCTCCCCCACTCCACCTGTACCTCCTTGCTTATATATTTCTGCCCTGGGTCCTCTCCTTTCCATTTCCACGTTACATGGATTCAATTATTCTTTTCATCCCCTTCCTTAAAACTTCTCTTTTCCCCCTCTCATGGACCACTTTCTAGCTTCAAAATATATAACCACACTAACTCCTACATAATGATACATATATAAAAAATTAGAAGATAGAATTCAAATATCCAAAATATATGGAGTATTTATTTTTTTCTAAACCTGGGTTAGTTTAGTTGCTATGCTCCAGTTATACTTCAAACCTTCCTTTTTGTACAGCTAAATAAAATTCAACAACACACACATATCATCGTTATCATCACATTTTCAATATCTGTTCATCCGTTGAGGGACATCTATGCTGATTCCATTTCCTTGATACTATGATAAAGTAGCAATAAATACAGGTACCTCTATGGTAAGACACACAGCCCTATGAGTGTTTTCCCAGTAGTAGTAGTGGTATAAAAAACAAACAAACAAACAAACAAAAAATTCAATGAGCCTTAGGTATGAAAATCAATGTCTGAAAACAATCAAATAAGAAATAAACAAAAGCTTTGTAAACAACTAGAGAAGAGAGGAAAACAATAAAATTTGTTACAATGCTGTTTTCCTAAATTAAAAAAAAAAGTTTTAGAGATTGGTAAAACCTCAAAATATGGTTAAGGGAAAGAGCTAGCCTCTGAGAGGCTCATGGCCCTTCCAGAACCAAAGGTGTCAAAGCTTCAAATTGGGTTTGAATACCTGACAAAGCTGACAGTCACTGTGGCCATCATATCCCCATAATACTAACTATACATCTCAATTAAATGGAACACACACACACACACACACACACACACACACACACACACGCAAGAAATGCACTTCTGAAGTCTACCTCTCTAACACTGAGACGCAACTGAAGACAATCAAGCTGGAACGGAAGCTGCTGTTCCGAAGAGGAGAGCATGCTTTATCAGTAACGAGTCCTTCCAAACTGAGAACTACAAAGCAGCAAAACCATCCCAATGACCTAAAAATCAACCCACGTTATTAGAATCTATTTTTCATTTTGAACAAACAGAAGAACTACGTGATAAAATGTGATAGGGTTCATTGTATGCTACATTTGAATTTTCATATAATAGCTAAAACATTCCCTTCACTTCATAACCAAGTATTCATTGCCTACCATCAATTTATACTTCCAAAAGTTCACACTTACTTATTTAAGCAAAGCTAATCTAAAGTGGAAGGTGTCTGAGAAACTACACAGCAGTGACAAGCCAAGAACTTTAATACCTCCACCCTAATGGTATGAATGGCAGCATGCCTCTCCCTGAAGGTGACATCAGTTGTGCTCCAGCTGTGCTTCTCCAAGAGCTCCCAGCCATCACAACCCCACTTTTTGTCAGAGCTGAGGTTACAGCACTGCCACACCCAGCTTTTCCATAGTGGCTTGGATCCAAACTCCAGTCCTCATACTTGTGCAGCACCTTCTGTGGAATATTCCTTTACACTGTCTGAATATGTCACTGTGATGGGTTTAATAAAGAAGCTGACTGGCCAATAGCAGAACAGGATAAGGTTAGGCAGAACCAGATTCAGAATGCTGGGAAGATGGGCAGAGTCTGGAGTCACCAGCAGATGTAGAAAGAAGCAAAATGGGCATGCCTTACTGAGAAAAGGTGCCAAGCCACATGGCAAAGCATAAATAAGAAATGTGGGTTAATTTAAAATGTAGGAGTTGGCTATTAACAAGCCTGAGCTATTTATTGGCTGAGCATTTATAATTAACATTTAGTCTCTGTGTTGGTTATTTGGGAACTGGTGAGTGGATAAAAAGTCTGCCTACACCTTCTGTGGCATCTTTGAGCACATACATTAAATGTATTACATTTAATGTATTACATTTAATACATACATGTATTAAATGTATTACATTTAATGAGCCACTTAAATAGGACTAGCCTATTCTAATGACTTAAAAATGAAATCATCTTATTTTTAAAAGTGTCCATAACTTGAACTAATATCCTACATATAACATGAAAAAACAAAACCCATGTAGAAATGGGATTAATGGAAAGCAGCTTTAAGGGGAAGTCTTCTTGTCTGAAAAATAAAGAATATAACTGTACCCTTTCATGTCGTTAAATCATTGCTTTTTTTTCTTTCCAGTGCTGAAATCAAAACTAGGGCTCTACCACTAAACTATATTCCTGGCCCACGCATTGTTATCTTAAGGTAATTACTGACCTTGAATTATTATCATATATGAAAATGCTTTAAAAGTTTTTACTGGGTACTAAAATATCCTTAAGTACCATTTTTCTTAACTTTAAGAATATCTTCTACTCAAGAATTTTTAACTACCTTCCCTATAAGAACATAGGACTAGATATGGATGTGCTGTAAACTTAGAAGGCCACAAGCTACCAAAATTAGTAACTCCCACTGGCCCCTAACACCTTAGATTGCTGTCCAGACCCAGTGTCCAAGACAAAGAGCCTTGTGAGCATGTCTGCCTGGAAAAAGCTCAAACCTTGCTGCTGCGTGCTGCCTGGACACTACAACCTCTGCAGAGCTGGGGCACAGAAAGGCCTTTCCGCCTGCAGAAGACTTATTAGATGGATGTTCCTTGTCTAAATCCTAACAACCTTTAAAAGAACAGAGAGGATTTGGAAGGGATTGCCCTCTAAGAAAGTCGTGTACTGCTTACTGCTGATTCCTAGACCTTTATGTACAGCAGCAGAAGGCTGTCTTGCACACAAAAACCTTACACCACAGCCTTTGCACATTCTTCCTGCTGCAGCTTCCCATCTGGGCAATGATACCATCTTTTTAGGGAAGTCTTTGGTTCTTTCTAATCCAATCTGGGTTTTCTAGTGATATATTCTTAGAGAATTGCATTCTTTCCCTCTTTTACTCTTATACTAGACAGACATTCTCCATCTGGCTTTAAGGAAAGAACAGAAAAGTCACAGTGATGAACAAAGCAAAGGGCCTTGCCCTTATTAAATGATGACATTTTAGCATGCCCTTCAGTTTGAGACCCACCCTGCAGATGCCCTCTGCTGCAGGTGGATGAACAGCAAGTCCAGACCTGGAGCTTATCTTCCCCGGAGCCTCCAGTGTCCACACGTGCATCATACTGCCCTGAGACATTAAATTCCCAAACAACTCAAATGAACATCTTGGACAAGCTGACTCTAGTCTCACCATGGTACCTCAAATGGTTGCCTGCAATACTACATCTGGGAAAAGGAGAACAAAAAGGCCCTGCTATAGAAGTCAAGGTGATTCAGGAAGCTGTACAAGGAACAAATAAAAGCTTTTCTTCCCGACAGCCACTCTGCCAATAAAAAATTGCTGAGACCAGGTCTTGCACCAACTCCAGTCTGACAGCTGGGGAACCAGCATAAGACTAAACCGGGGCTCCCTGAATGTGGGTGTCAGTTGTGGGGCTTGGGCAGTCTATGCAGCCTCTGGCAGTGGAACCAGTATTTATTGCTAGTGCACAGTTTGGCTTTGGGAGCCCAATCCCTTTGGAAGGATACTCTCTCAGCCTAGTTGGGGGGCGGGTGGATAGGTCCTGCCCCAAATGATGTGACAGACTTTGATGATCCCCTATCGGAGACCTCACCATCCCTGAGGAGTGGATTGGGGGGTGCTCAGTGGAGGGCATGAGAGGATGGGAGGGAGAGGGAACTGGGATTGGTATGTAAAATAAGATCCTTTTTAATTTAAATAAAAATTAATTTAAAAAAAAAGAATTGCTGAGAAAGAGCCAAACAATGCATTTGTTCTGAGGTCATTACTAGAATGGAAACTGTGTTTCCTCTTTACTAGAATGGTACTGTGTTGAAAGGAACAACAGTTGAGCATTTATTGCAATCACAGACAACTTGAAATGAAATACTACTCAGTTTTTTATGGGGATATATAACATGTAAAGTATGATGAAAACATTTTTAATTGAACAAATACTTCCCTTGTTCATACACAAAGCCACCAAAAGCATAAAAAATTAACAGAAAAAGGAAGGCTGTCACCAAATTGTTACAAACAAGTTATAAGGAGACCAGGTCAGCCTTTGAGGAGTCTGTGGTCCTAGCATTTTGAGCCTCTATGCAATAATTTCACACATTGCTTTCCAGATCATCCTAACTTCAAACCAACTGACCCAGAGTAGGGGCTTCATTACGATTACTTGTTATCACTTTGCTGGCAAATTTTGAGAATATTTGCACAAGGAACAAGAGGTAATTATTAAATGAATATCAGATACATATGCTTCTGCCTGTAAACACTGGGCAACGTCACAGAGAAGATGGGTCACCATTTCCATGAGCAAGCACAGGCAAGCATATTCTGCTTAGTGCCAGCTATGGTAAGGGTTGCAAATCAGGAGAACACCGTGAAGGCCAACTGCAAGTCCTGCATGCTACCTAGAAGAGAAGCTATATTCCACTGGAATCTGGGAGCCACTTGCTTGCTGGTGGTGAAAGGGAGAATGAAAGCCCAGCATCACTCTGGGACAATTACTTGGGCAGCTGTGTGAAGGATGGATTTGCAGAGACATGAGACTGGGAGATCAGTTGGGCTTTACTGCAATAACCCATGTGAGATTCAATAAAGGCCTGAACAAGGGTGGTGGCAATCTGAAGAACTAGTGAAGAGGAGAACAAGATAAAAGAAGCATCGGGAGAATAGACAGAGAACAATGGGGCAGATGACAGGGATAAATGTCAGAGAGGAAGTAAACACTGAGGCATAGAAAAGAAGGGAGCCTTCTGATAATGATGCTAGCCAGCAGCCGGGTAAAAAAAAAAAGACGACTCTTTGCAATTAGACAGGGTGACTTTTTTCTCCCTTCTTCAGCAAATATATATATATATATATATATATATATATATATATATATATATATATGAATAAGACACTTTGCCTTATAGGCCCACTAAATCCCTGGGAAAAAGAGCATTTGCTGTTTTAAAAAGGCCCTTAGCAGGCCCCTGTTGACAGCAATGCTGCTGTCCTGTGGAGCCAGAATTCAGTGCAGAAAGCCTGGTGCCATTCCTTCAACTCCAACAGTAAACTGCAGTGGCTACACCTGCACATACCACACAATTAAGCTGATCTGTGTTACTTTAAACAACAAGATGTATAGAAATAAACAGAAACTGGCTGGGTGGTGGTGGCACATGCTTTTAATCCCAGTGCTTGGGAAGCAGAGGCAAGCAGATCTCTGTGAGTTCTAGGGCAGTCTGACCTATAGAGCAAGTTCCAAGACAGCAAGGGCTACACAGAGAAACCCTATTTTGAAAAGAACAAAATAAATTCAAAAAAAAAGAAAAGAAACAGAATTAGTTTTAATAATGTCCAGATGAGTATGGAGAAAAGTAGACAGAGTGTTGTGGAGTCGACCATGTTCCCAAGATAGCTAATCTACAGGATGTGTAACACTATAACCCCATGTACAAGTTTTTCTCTTTTTTCCCCAAGAACAACTCAGTGGAGTCATGTGTTTTAATAAGAGTACAACACTACAAATGAGTTGCCATCCTTGAGACTATATAAATATGAAAGAATAAAGAACATGCTACTGTCCTTTAAAATTAGGTCCATAGAAAGCTACCCTTACACTGTTGTTCAATAGCTCAAGAAGAACAAACAAGAACAAACAAGTTCAAAGACATCTTTGGCTACAAAGACTGTTCAAAGCTGGCATGAGGTACATATAAGACCCTGTCAGCCCCAAGTACAAACAAGAGCCAACCAACGCCCAAATGCTTGTCCATAGCCTACTTTACAATGGCATGAGAATCTTATGGGCCCACAGACATTCCTCGTTTTCCACTATACAAGTCAATGATACTATCACTGACAAAGGTAAACACATTAGCAATAAAGATGTTCTCCAGTTTCTCATTTTATTTCTCAACTCTGCAGTAGCAATGCTAAAGGCCAAACATTCAAGAGGTTAACGCCTGTCTATTTAAGAGTTAGTAAAACTATTTATCTAAAAAAGACAATACAAATAGCTTAATAAATAGACGCCTGTCTATTTAAGAGTTAGTAAAACTATTTATCTAAAAAAGACAATACAAATAGCTTAATAACCAATCATTAACCAAAGTGAATGTTGCCTAATTTACTTTTCCAATACCTGATAAATAAATACCACCTCACAGTTCATAAAATATTCAGCTGAACCTTTCCCCACAAAAACTATAGCTATAATGCTCAGGACAAACACATTTCCCAAGTGGATTATGGTCTCTCAGTTTGCAACAGGGAGAGGTATGCTAGAAACCAAGCTGCAGCCTCTCAGCATTAAAAAGAAACTTCCTCATTCACTTCACCAGACCTTGGCTGGACAGAGCTCACATATCTAATTACTGAGTTCTATTTGCACTCTATCTTCAGGCAGGCCCCTTCCAAATAAACAAAGGACCTAATGGAGCAGATAGTAGAGTTGATATCAGTGTAAAGGCACAATAGAAGCCACTTTTCTTTTTCCTTCTTCCTCCCTCTTCCCAGTCTTATATACAATAAACATTATTAAATCCAACTACATGAATAAGTTAACATATTCTTTAGTTAAAAGTCACTCTTCACTTAATTCACCTTCTGACATTTCATTTATCCAGTCTTGCACTATGTACTTAACATGCATTAGCTCAAATAATCCCCAAATTGTTACATAAATCTCAGATATGATTGTGGAACAGTTCTGAAGATGAAGAAAGTAAATATGCATAAATAGGCACAAATGCAAACTATAAATGGGTAGAGTGATACATATCCACTCTATTAAAAAATTATTAAATAAAACGGCTATTTGAGAAATTGAAACATGAGCCACATGTAGAAGATATCTGGCACTCTTTTAAAGATTTTAGTATTTTTATTTGTGGGTCTGTATGCACGTGTGTACGGAAACTATGGAGACTAGAGAGGGGGTCAGGTTCCCTGGAGCAGGCCTTACAGGCTGCTGTGAACTTCCCATGTGATTCCTAGGAACTGAACTCATTTCCTCTAAAAGAACAGCAAGTGTTTGCTTTTAACTAATGAACCATCTCTCAAGCCACAATACAGGTAACATTTTTACAGAAAAATATATGTTAAAACATAGCACAAACATACTAAATCTTTTTTTAAAGCTTAAAGAATCAAAGTATATACATGTCAATGAAACCAATAAAGCTCATATATAAAATACCAAGATAATATAAAAGTAGACATATCCCTAAATTACTGTTGAAAACCATTAAATTTGACTTGCTAGTGACAATTCTGATTCTAAGTCACTATATAACCCACCCTAACCAAGAGTTGCTTTCTCAGCGTTAGCTTTTGGTTTTACTTTTGCCTGTAAACAATAAACCTTTTAAGTGCAAATCAATTTAGAATTTTACAGTACTAACAAAACACATGTACCACCTTCGAGAGCAAACAGCGTCAGGGCTAGAGAGATGGCTAAGCAATTAAGAGCACTGGCTGCTATTCCAGAGGTCCTGAGTTCAATTCCTGGAAACCACATGGTGGCTCACAACCATCTGTAATGAGATCTGGTGCCCTCTTCTGGCATGCAGACATACATGCAGGCAGAACATTGTATACATAATAAATAAATAAATAAATCTTTAAAAAAGAGAGAGTAAACAGTCTCATTAGTAAAGAGAAAAATACAAACTAAATCTATATTTCCCATTTTCTAGAAATCCAAGTGGCAATGAGGTTTTGCATGAGAATGGCCAATTCTGGTGACCAGAAATAACAACACAAACACTTTGCTAATCGACACTGGTGGGTATAACATGGCATACGTAATTGTAAGTAAGCACAGATAAGTGTAACAGAAACCTGCTGGCATCTTGTCTAGTCCCTTGACCATACAGAACATATTCAAAAGATTGCTTCCCACCCAAGGATATTTATCACAGGGTTTAGCATCATTTGATACATGTGCAAAACACTGACAACTCTAAACAATAACAAAGAGATCCACTTTTTTTTCTGTGGGATTTCTTTGTGCATGTGGGACACATACATTTCTCCTATCAATGTTGTATGCACAAACAGTTCTTTCCTTTGCACTGATGAGAAATGCAACTATATGGATGAGCTCTATTTTGTTAACCCATTTGCCTATAGACAGAAAACAAAGGTTGTCTATAGTTGGAGTATATCATAAAAAACAAAAAGAAAGAAAGAAACCTCATAACTCTCGATGTACACCAGTTTTCATTTCCATGTCTAGAAAATCTGGGACATACAGTGGCTTTATATTTAATTTCCTAAAAACTTTCCCACTGCCTATTATTTTTGCATCAGTGCCACTGCGTTCCACATCACTCTGGAGGCACAGCTTACAACCAGAGCACTTCCCAGCAAAAATAAGGCCCTGAGTTTGATCCCCTACACTACAAGAAAAGAGAGGATCAGAGGGGAAGAAGGTTCAGCTCTTCCACATCCCCTAACAGGTGACATGGCTACCCTTTGTAACCGTACCTATTGTAATAGGTATTTTAATTGTATGTGTTATCCCATTTTGCTGAGCTTTAGCGTGTTGTTTTCTTCCTTTCAATAAAACAGAAAAGAGAGTTATGATACCATCTTTTGTTTGTTTGTTTGTTCTTTTTTTGCTTTTGTTTTTCAAGACAGGGTTTCTCTGTGTAATGATACCATCTTATTAGTATGAAACAAAACATCAAGTGAGGAGAATGTTATAGAAGTTTCCATATTATGAAGAAATGGAGGAAAATATGCTCCAAGTGTGTATGTCTGTTCTAATTAGTATATAATTCAATTAAAGATAATTGGGAATTAATGCAAAATAAATAATTTCTAAAATGGGGGGTACTACAAAAAGAAACCTATTCAATCAGAAAAACAAATTATGAAGGAAGTATACACAATTATTTTGAGACATACTGTCAGAGTTCCCAGATAGTAAAAAAATCTATTTTAAGTAAAACAAACTCAAGGTAAAAATGCTATTAAACTATCTAAGCAGACCTTATCCATACACAAAGGCCCTGGTTCATTACATCCCATCTGCCATTACTCTTCTGGCTTCACTTCATTCCCCATATACATCAAATTTCAAAGCTAATTGCCTTGCACAGACAATCTCTTGAAACCCAGCACTCTCTTCTTGATGTCTACTGGCTAAACCTGTCAAAAAGTCTGTGTTACTATTGCATACCTATCCTTTGCTGTCCACTCTCCTGTTCTGAAGCTCCCGAAGGATATACAAATGTTTATATATAAACACCCTCTCATAACTACTCCTCAGCCTGGTGATCCCATTTCATAGAAGAATCCATCACCCTGTCTATCCCAACTGTGACAACCCTAAACCCAGCCATCCAAAGCTCAAAACTCCCAATTCCAGCTTCTATGGGTTCTCATTCTCTGTCTTGCAAATGTGATTGCTGCTCCCGAGTCTCACCTTGCTCATGATCTTTCTCTCACTTTTCTTTGAGATAAATGACTGAGCCCCAAAGAAAAGAGCCAGCCCAGAGTGCTCTCACTGCAGAAGGAAATAATCGCCATGTTTCAGCCAGCTAATCTCCAGGCTACTACCCATCTCACAGCACAGACATATTTTAGAAAGTTAAAATTACTTCAACCTTGACGTTGAAGCAGCAAAGGTTCCAGGGTATTTCCTTCTGTGGAGAACTATTAAAATCTAGCTGCTGAGCCGGGCGTTGGTGGTGCACGCCTTTAATCCCAGTACTCGGGAGGTAGAGGCAGGTAGATCTCTGTGAGTTCGAGGCCAGCCTGGTCTCCAAAGCGAGTGCCAGGATAGGCTCCAAAGCTACACAGAGAAACTCTGTCTGGAAAAACAAACAAACAAATAATAATAATAATAATAATAATAATAATAAAAGAAAGAAAGGAAGAAAGGAAGAAAGAAAGAAAGAAAGAAAGAAAGAAAGAAAGAAAGAAAGAAAGAAAGAAAGATCTAGCTGCTGAAGAGATATCTCCCCAAACACACTGACCACAAAAGGGCCAGATAGATAGTCTAGCATCCTGCACTCTACACTTGACTCTAAATTAGACAAGCAGCCTTGATGCCAAATAAGCTTTCTTACTCACTTAGATGCATGGATGCCAAAAGTTATCAAGGTACCTGCGCCTAATCCACGAACTTGAGATTATATTTAATGCAGAAAATTGGAAATGTGAGTTTCCTCAGCATCGTTTATCAAAAGTTTGAATGTTTCCCATTTAAGTCATTCACAACTCATTTGACACATCTCTTATCACTGAAAACACTGTGCTCAAATACAGAAAACAGATTCTCTAAGCACATGAGAGTCTGAGACCTGTCAATCAGTCTTACATAAGAATTATACGTACTGGCACATTTGGGCCAACAATATACCATTCTGATCATATCAATAGATACAAACCCTGCTTCCTGCTTCCTGCTTCCTAATTAATGATGCCACAGCTAACACAGCACACTACAGATAACATCTGCTTCATGATAGGTACCAGATACCAGTGCTGTTAGTCAGGCATCTGTACTGGACTGTCCTTGGGGTTCTGACAGGATATGCCCTCAGCTGCAGTCACTAAGAGCACCAGCTGTACATATTCACTATGTTCCCTTTTAAAAGGGCCCTGCGCACCTATCACCCCCCCTCTCTCTACCCCTCTTTCCTGTTTCCTGCTGCTCCTGTCCCCAGAGGCTGGTCTCCCCACTCCCCTTTCCCTTTTTATGATCCTTTTCCCCTAATAAAAAACCCCTCTGAATAAATGGGACCTCCTGAAACTGAGAAGCTTCTGCAAGGCAAAGGAAACAGTCAGTAGGACAAAACGACCACAGAATGGGAAAAGATCTTCACTGATCCCACGTCTGACAGAGGACTGATTTCCAAAATATATAAGGAGCTCAAGAAACTAGCCACCAAAACACCAAACAATGAAATAAAAAAAGTGGGGTGCAGAACTAAATAGAGAATTCTCAACAGAGGAATCTGAAATGGCTGAAAGACACTTAAGAAAGTGCTCAAAATCATTGGCCATCAGAGAAATGCAACTCAAAACAACTCTGAGATACCACCTCACACCTGTCAGAATGGCTAAAATCAAAAATACCAATGACAATCTATGCTGGAGAGGATGTGGAGAAAAAGGAACACTCCTCCATTGCTGGTGGGAGTGTGAACTTGTAAGACCACTCTGGAAATCAGTATGGCTGTTGCTCAGAAAAATGGGAATCAGTCTACCTCAAGATCCAGCCATTCCTCTCTTGGGTATATACCCAAATAGTGCATGTTCATACAACAAGGACATATGTTCAACCATGTTCATAGCAGCATTGTTTGTAATAGCCAGAACCTGGAAGCAACCTAGATACCCCTCAACTGAAGAATGGATTGAGAAAATGTGGTACATTTATAGTGCATGTTCATACAACAAGGACATATGTTCAACCATGTTCATAGCAGCATTGTTTGTAATAGCCAGAACCTGGAAGCAACCTAGATACCCCTCAACTGAAGAATGGATTGAGAAAATGTGGTACATTTACACAATGGAGTACTACTCAGCAGAAAAAAGCAATGGAATCTTGAAATTCGCAGGCAAATGGATGGAACTAGAAGAAACCATCCTGAGTGAGGTAACCCAGTCACAAAAAGACAAACATGGTATGTACTCACTCATATATGAATTTTAGACATAGAGCAAAGGATTACCAGCCTATAATCCTCTTCACCAAAGAAACTAGGAAACATGAAGGACTCTAAGGGATAAATGGTCCCCAGGAATGGAAGTGGCATGAACTCCTGAACTAATTGGGAGCATGAGGGGAGGGGGGAGGGAGCTGCTACAATAAAAGCAAGAGGAGTAGAGGAGAGGAAATGGAGGGGCAGAAATATTGAGTTGGGGGAAGAATAGAGAGAGAGCAGGATGAGAGATACCATATCAGAGGGAGCCACTATAGGTCCGAGAAGAGATCTGGAACCAGGGAGATCTCCAGAGACCTACAAGGATGACACGATCTGACAATCCAGGCAATGGTGGAGAGGATAACCTAAAAGCCCTTCCCCTAAAATGAGATTGATGACTTCTCTTTATGCCATCCTAGAGCCCTCATCCAGTGGCTGATGGAAGCAGAGACAGACATCCACAGATATACACTGAGCTGAAATCGGGAATTTAGTTGAAGAGAGGGAGGAATGAAGAGCGAAGGGGTCTGTAACAGGTTGGAGAAACCCACAGGAACAGTTGGCCTGAACAAGGGAGAGCACATAGACCCCAGATGCTGTCGGGGAGGCCAGTACAAGACTGATCCAGACCTCTGAACATGGATGTCAATAAGGAGGCCTCTGCACTCCAGGGAGCCTCTGGTGGTGGATTAGTATTTTTCCCTGGTGCAAGAAGGGACTTTGAGAGCCCATCCCACATGAAGGGTTACACTCTGGCCCTGGACACATGGGGAAGGGCCCAGGACCAGCACAGGAAGATTTGGTGGACTTTGCAGAGCCCCCGTTGAGGGCCCTACCCTGCCTGGGGAGTGGTGGGTGGATGGGGTGGGGGTAGGCTGGGGGTGGGGGAGGAGAGATGGGGGTGAGGGGAGGGAGAGGGAGAAGGGACTTACATGTGAAACAAGCTTGTTCCCTAACTAGAACTAATAAATAAATTTTAAAAAAAAAACCCTCTGCTTGA
This sequence comes from Cricetulus griseus, assembly GCF_003668045.3. Taxonomy (NCBI): domain Eukaryota; kingdom Metazoa; phylum Chordata; class Mammalia; order Rodentia; family Cricetidae; genus Cricetulus; species Cricetulus griseus. The sequence goes on along the minus strand of NC_048596.1, from coordinate 241,359,660 downwards.
ACCCTGTTGCATGGCGTCTTTCTCTCATGTGCTGCTTTTCTTAAATTATAACAAGTGGACCTATAGTATAAAGCATGGCTTCTTTGCTTGAGGAGAGCTAGCTGAGATTCTTAGACCTGAGCCCCAAAATTCTTCCAATAAATAATCACCCCTGATATCACACATGGCAAATAGGCAAAAAAAAAAAAATAATAACTGGAGAATTATGAACATATGCATGCATACCACTTCTAATGTGGGAAGAAAGCTATAAAACTCTTAATTATTTGGAAAACTGCTTGATATATGGAATTTTTCTGATTTGAACTAAAGTCATATGAAACATTATGAGAGGTGATGTCAGGCAAAGTCATCATGCTTGTACCATTTTAGAGTGTTCTTATGAAGTTAGCTACTAAAACTTCCAGCAATCTAACCTGACAGGACCACTGTAGTATACACCAGCCACCACTGAAATACTGCCATATAGCACATGACTATATTAGCTCAGAGAAATTTTATTGTCTTCCTCACTGTTATCAAACTTATATGCTAAGTACTCCAAAGGATACAGAAACAATTTGTGTTAAAAAAAAATGGACATACATGTACCAAATTAACACAGAGAAGACAATTAAGACATGTAAACAAAGAATTTTGTATGAGTATTAAAAATGCAATTTAAGAAGCTTGAAAGAAACAGGATACTTTTTAGGACTGTGTTAGCAAAGAGAGAAGGGAGAGGAGACAGCATTTCCTTTGCTGAAATATGCAAGGAAACATGAGTGACCTTCCAAACAACATTTGTATATCAATAGGAAGGAAAGAAGAGCTCATTTGGATTAGAGATGATTCTGTGTCAAAAAGGAAAAACCAAGGTCAAAAGTACATTCCAATGCAATGATGGTCAAGTACTAAATCCAGGGACAGTCAGGAAATCATTCCCAGAAGGAACTAATAACGAAAACACCCTTTGAAATTTAGATAAGGGAGCTGGGCGTTGGTGGAGCACACCTTTAATCCCAGCACTTGGGAGGCAGAGGCAGGCGGATCTCTGTGAGTTCGAGGCCAGACTGGTCTCCAGAGAGAGTGCCAGGATAGGCTCCAAAGCTACACAGAGAAACCTGTCTTGAAAAACCAAAACAAAAAAAAAAAAAAAGAAAGAAAGAAATTTAGATAAGGGATGAGACCTAATAAGAACACCTAGACATGTAAGGAGACTGATGAGTAAATGGCAAGGAAAACATACTAGAAACAGCATAAATCCCATTCACTCCTGGCTTCCTTACTTAGCACCTTTTATGCTTTGAATGATCTTTGAAAGTCTTCTCAACACCTAAACTCAAAAGGTTTAAGAATTCCCATAGCTACCAAAAAGACCTGTTTATATATTAAAATTTTGAAAAGTAGCCCTAAAAACGTACATAAAAGCAACACTAATAGTATTCTGCAGGTGGTGGTGGTGGTGGTGGTGTGTGTGTGTGTGTGTGTGTGTGTGTGTGTGTGTGTGTAGTGTGTGTGTGTGTGTGTGTGTGTGTGTGTGTGTGTGTGTGTAAAATAACCAAGGAAAAAGAGGGAGGGAATGTGGGGTAAAGACAGGAGGAATTGAAGGGAGGAGGGATGGGAAATGATATAACACTCATATATGAAATTTTCAAAAACTATTATTTTGACTAGTGTCCTAATTTGGTTTTTTTATTGCTGTGGTAAAACACTGACTAAAACCAACTTGAGAAGGAAAGAATTTATATTATCTTACCACCTCCATACCATAGTCCATCATTGAAAGAAGTCAGGTCAGAGACTAAAGGCAGGAACTGAAGAAAGAAGCCATAGAGCGACACTGCTCATTGGCTTACCTCCCATGGCTTGCTCAGCCTGGTTTCTTATATATCCCAGGACCACCTGCCCAGAGGTAGCATCATCCACATTGAGGCGGGCCCTACCACATCATCACTAATCAAGAAAATGCCCCCACAGACTTGCCTACAGGCCATTCTGATGGAGAAAATTCTTCAATTGAAATACCTTCATCCCAAGTATGTCTAGGTTGTGTCAAGTTCTAAAAACCAATCAGCAAAGTTTAAGGTCCACAGGTTATACCAGTAGGCTAGATGTACCCTAGGAAAATACTACGGCCAGGGCAACTTAAACAGCAAAGATTTCTCAGTTCTGGCATAGGGGACTTCTTTGGTGTTTCTAATCCCTCTTCTCCATGGCCTTATCTAAATCTAATCACCTCCCAAAGATCTCATCCCCAAACACCATCACATTGGAGATTAGGGCTTCAAAATATGAATTACGAGAGAAGATACAATTCATTCCATAGCGGATTGCAAAAGAAAAATACTGATCATAAATTAGTGAGAAATCTAGTGATGAATGACACACAGACAAGGAAGACCCAATTCCCAGATGGCTACTGAAAGGTCACACAATAACAACTAACTAGCTTCACATTTGTTAACAAAGCATGGTACTATCAAGCAATATATGCTTACTGGACACTGAATGGCCCCAGAAGAGTGGGAGCCAGATGGAGAAGTATAGCATAGACTTGACCTCCACCCTCCAGGACCTTACATAGGAACATGGAGCTGTAACTGGCCAAGATGAAGGACCACACTCCAAGGAAAATGGTAACATTGCATGTGTTCAGAGGAAGGAAAAGCCCTGGACTCTGGCCATGGGCAGGAATGCACCTTTCCAATCTGAGCTCTTGATGCTTCTCTGTATTTATTTTGATCCACGTCATCTTCTGATTGTTGTATGTGCAAGCTTGTTCCTAAGTGTTCCATCACATCCTTTGCATCTAAAATGCCTTTCTTCTATTAACTTTTATTATCTCTGTGAAGTGTGTCTCCTAGATTGTTGTTGTGGGCACATGCCAAGAACTGGTTGTATTGGTTATTTGTTTGTTTGTCATCTTGACACAAGCTAGAATTATTTGGAAAGAAGATCTACAACTGAAAAAATGCCTCCATCACATTGCCTATGGGAATGTCTACAAGTATGTTTTCTTGATTAATAATTGATGTGAGAGGGCCAAGATCACTGGGTCAATGCCACCCCTGGGCAGATACTCCTGGGTTGGTATAAGAAAGCAAGCTAAGCAACCCATGAGGAACAAGCCAGTAAGCAGCTGAGCTGACCAGTGAGCCAATAAGTTCAATTGTCTCTGCTTCAATTCTTCCCCTCAGGTTTCTGAGTCCCTTCCTTGGCTTCCCTGAGTGATAGACTGTTGTGGTGATATATTATTTATGATTTATTAAAGCTTGCTTGAGGGTACAGAAAGCAAAGCAAGCCACAAGCCATAGAGCCAGACAGTGGTGGCATACACATTTAATCCTAGGACTCAAGAGACAGGCAGATGGATCTCTGAGTTCAAGGCCACCCTGGGCTACATAAGACTGAAGATTAACAGATTTTCCTAGCACTTGGGATCACATGCCTTTAATCCCAGCACTAGGGAGATAGAGATGGGAGGATATGGCTGCGCAGAGAAAGGAATATAAAGCAGGAGACAGGAACTCAGAGCTCTTGACTCTGAGGATTTGTGGAGCCAGTATCACCATTTCACTCTGAGGTAGAGGTAAGAGCTAGTGGCTGCATGCTTTGATTTTTCGATTTTCAGTTGAACCCTAATTCTATCTCGGGGTTTTTGCTTTCCGTATTACAAACTGGAACTTGTAAGACACATAAACCTTTTCCTCCATCACATTGCTTTTGATCATGATCTTTATCACAACTGAAAGCAAACAGTGGTACAGCTAAATCATATCACAGAACTATTTTCAGTTTCTCGAGAATATTTTATACTCATTTCCAGAATGCCTACAGTTTGCAATCCCACCAACAGTGGGTGAGGTTCCCTTTACCCTCATCCGCACCAGCATGTGTTTCTCAGCTGGGTAAGAGGATACTTCAAAGCAGTTTTCATTTACATTTCTCTAACTTGCTAAGGGTGTTGAACACTTTTTGAGACTTTTTTTAAGCCACATTTATTTCTTCTTTTGAAAAATAAATGTGAACTCTCTGTTCAGATTCATAGCCCATCTTTAATTTCTTTCTGAACTCTCTGTTTTTGGAGTTCTTTACATATTCTGGGTATCAATCCTATGTAACAGTCATAGCTGGCAGATTTTTCTTACACTCTGTAGGCTTCCTCTTCACTTGCTTGTTTCCCTTGCCATACAGGATCGTTTTAGTTTTATGAGGTGCTACTTATTGTTCACCTTAATTCCTGGGCAAATGGATTCCTATTCAGAAAGTTCTTTCCTATACTTCTATCTTGCAAAGTACTGCCATGTTTTCTTCTAGCAGATTTTGTGTTTTGGGATTCACACTGAGGTCTTTGATTAATTTCTGTAGCCTACACAAGACCCTAACAATGACAATAGCAGCTGACACACCAACGTGGATAGAGACAAACTCACAAGGCCCCATCCCTAAGTGAAGAACTATATATAGGCAATTAGTGAGTGATTTCTGAGTGGGGGAGCATCAATCTTCCCCCAGCAAATGTTAGTGCTTTTTTTTTTTAATTGTAGGGAAAGGTCTTACAAATCTTGTCATTAATGAGTTACCTGAGCCTTGTAAGTTTCTTTAACTTTCTGAGTCTTATGAACCTCTTCCTCTCTCCTGGCGAGAATGTTTCAATTCAGATGAAATTGCTACCATCTCTCTTCCCATCAGGAGCAAGAATGAGAAATGAGGCTGGTTTTGACATTTCCAGGAGACACAATCTCAAAGGGAACTTGCTGTTCCTCTCATTTTTAGAATATGTCTGTCCCATCTTCCACAATGAACCTTGAGCCTCACGTGCAGGAGTTGTATTGTGGATATATCAGCTGGAACTGGGATCCACAATTCTACATTTCATAAGTTGTGATTCTTCTATGTCTCTGCTGCTAAGAGAAGTTTTCTGAATGAGGATTGAGGACTACACTTTTACATGGGTATAGGGACAAATATTTAGAATGTAGTTACAAGTTATGTTGGTTCAATAAAGTGGTAGTTATAGGTTTTCCTCCAAGATCCATGACTTCATTAGCTCTAAGTAGTTGGCTAGGTTTCCAGTACCAAATATGATTTCCCTTCTGCTGAATGACTCTTAAGTCCAATTAGAGGGCTCTTGGTTATTGCCAGGGAATACATACCACTGTTGCATCCTTAGGCTATCATGCTGTGTTGATTGCTTCTGTGGATCATAGGTATCATAGCTATATATGACTACTGGTTGCTTCCTTCCTTTGAAGCTTGCATGGTGCCTTCTGGCACCATAAAATCTAATCCTCAAGGAGAAGGCTTTCAGGACAGTTACAGGCAACCTCTGACCCTCATATCTGAAGATCATGGTGTCTTCAGTAATGGGCTTACCTTCCACCTCTGGAGAACAAGCAAGAGCAATAGCAATGGCCTATAGTGTTTTGAGAGTCTCTTGAACAACCTTTACCAACAATTTGTATGCCTGGTAACCTGGCTGTTAGATGTTCTATAGATTTCCAGGGGAAGGTATACTTATAAAATCTCAATAACATGGCTGCCCAAACATGTGTGTCACTGCATCCAAGGAGTAAGGAAGACCTTCAAGTAGATAAGGATGTCTCTCTAAAGTGGGGGGAAAAGTGTGTGCTCAGGACTGTCCTGGAGAAGCTTAGAAGCAGTATTCCTGGGAAAAGGCATAAATGATTCATAAGACATTTTCCATTAATCCAATATTCCCAAACTGTACAAATATTAAAAGTACAAGCATGCAAAAGGTAGAGATAAAAACCAGCGGTGGCACGGCGGTCATCATTCAGCTCAGCTTTGCTGGATCATTGTCAAGCAGCTGTGCTGGCTTTATAACTTTTACTGTTCCCATCAGATTGGCTGTGCCAGCACACAGTCAACCCCACCATTCCCCCTCTCTTGTTCTTCTACCCTTTCTCATTGGTCACTTTCCTGTTTCCAAATACACTCCCTTATGCTTTCAAGTCCTATGGATTTTTTATTTAAATCTATTTCAATATGATAAAATATACAACATTTGTTTTCTGAGTTTGACTAATTTAACTTGATATAATCTTCATCTATTTTCCTGGCAGGGGGCTATTTTCAGCTGGGCACTGGCAGGCCTTTAATCCTAGCACTTGGGAGGCAGAGGCAGGCAGATCTCTGAGTTTAAGGCCAGGTTGTTCTACAGAGACAATTCCAGGACAGCCAGGGATATATAGAAAAACCCTGTCTCGAAAAACAAAAATTTCAAACTAGTTAAGTTTTGAAGATGGATTTTCATTAGTGTTGGAACATTAGTAGTTGGAACATGAAGAGTTCCAAAGATTGGGAACTGTGGACCAAAAGCTGTTAATTTAACCCTAAATGAAAAGCAATTAGAAATACCAACAGACTACCTGAATTCAAGTAAAATCCTTACCTCATTGAAAAATGCTGTCAATCTTGACAAACAAAATGCCTAAAGTTCTTGTTTACATTTTTTATCCTTTTCTTCAATAATTATGTTTTGCTAAAGTATTAATCTAACATCTCTTCCCATGACACAACACAGTAAAACCTTGTCACTTCCTACTTCTGATAGAGAAAGAAAAACATAAAAATTTGGCAAACAATAGAAATGTGGTTTGATTAATGGAGTCTTTGCATTTTTACTAACATGTAAAAAAAAAAAAAATACTTGCCGGGTGGTGGTGGCATACACCTTTAATCCCAGTACTCGGGAGGCAGAGGCAGGAGGATCTCTGTGAGTTCAAGACCAGCCTGGTCTACAAGAGCTAGTTCCAGGACAGCCTCCAAAGCCACAGAGACAGCCTGTCTTGAAAAACCAGAAAAAAAAAAAAAAAAAAAAACCTATCTGATGTGACATAATGCTCTAAAATTTTCAACACAGAAATGACACAGCAATGTGATCATTGTTTAAAGTAAGTACTTTGATGGTAAATTTTAAATGAATGTTACAGGAAAATGAGGGTCATTTAAGAGAAAGTATAATGGTATTTTATAATCAAATATTCCAAACAGGAATTCAAACACTGGTTATCTGCTTCATTGGCCACTGTATGCATGTACTAACAATCTGTTCATTTTGTTGCTCAGAACACAGCACAGTGTACATATCCATTTCTACTATAAGTGGACATTTGGGTTTCTTCCATTTGGAGGCTGTCATGAATTAAGCCATTGCTTACATACAGTTTTATGGACGTCTGTGCTACATGCATTTTTCTTCGAAATGAACTTCTTGCAAGTGCAACTGTTGGGTTATCAGGCAGTCTTGCTCAGCTTTAGTAGATTCCACCAACATTATTCTTCTTGAGGTATTAATGGCAGAAGCAATATTACTTTTAAAATACAGAAGGAGTTTTTCAGTTTTCTTTTCTTATATTACACAGGTAAGAGAAAGTTAGCTTCTGGAATAATGGCACTATCCAGGTCAAATCACCTTAGACACATTTTTAGAAATGATTCCTTCATACTTTCATTCTCAGCCAACAGGTCACCACCACCGAAATCAGAAGTACCAATGCAATGAAGAGGTTGAAAATGCATTTCTTGAGGTATAACGAATTATTGTTTTGTCTGATATTAATTTGTTTATATTAATTTTTACTTACAGGTAAAAATCAAGCAAAGATACTAGCTAACTTCTTAAAAATCTTTGCTTTTCTCTTATTATCTTCCTAATGAAGAGAAAGGTTCTAGAATAACTATGGCAACCATGGCCAGAGGCTGGACTGCTACCTACAACTCCAGCACTCCAGGAGGAGCTACAGCCCTCCCCCTGGCCCTCCTATAACACATAGAAGTACACAGAGTCCGGGTGGGGGACTACTGAGTGAGACTCTCTCTCTAAAAAAAATACAGAACAGTGTAAAATTTGGCAATTAATTTGAAGAAATTTAAGTGCTAAAAAATGGTTCCAAAATCAAAGGGCAGCCTTTAAAAGAAGAGGCACACTGAGCCTTACAAATCAACCATATTAGAAGCAGAGGAAAAAGGAAATACAACATGATATTAGCATTTCTTCCAAAAGATAATGACCATCTGAAATTTGACACTTAAAATTCTAATATGACAAACACCAATAAGAAGGCAAGCCCTTGCACAAGTAATGTTTCCAGCGCAGACTATCAAATTTCTTGGAGAGAATAAACAAATAAAGAAAAATTGCATCAAATCATTCTTCATCTACCAAAAGAGAGGTAAAAACAAACAAAGCAACAAACACCATAGAAGCTTCGTTTTCAAAGATGTCAGAAGTCAGAGGGCTCAAAACCAGAAATTCAGATAATCTTATGGGTGAGATAATTAATAACCTAAAAACTGATGGATGGAGGACATAGCTAACATGCCACTGATTCACAGAAGACAGAACTCAAGGCACATGTTGAACAGAACAAAAGTATATGACTATAAACCTCACAGTAAACATAAAAGTCCTAAACAATGCATATTAAAGACTTAAGAGACTGCTCAGGCAAACTTCTTTTTAAAGTTGGAAAGTCATGTGTAATGTTCCAGCACCTCACTTCACCCCACGCATGCTCGAGAATGTGAAACACACACACACACACACACACACAGAGAGAGAGAGAGAGAGAGAGAGAGAGAGAGGGAGGGAGGGAGGGAGGGAGGGAGGGAGGGAGGAGGAGGGAGGAAGGGAGGGAGGGAGGGAGGGAGGGAGGAGGATACTACTCATGTGCATTTTCATGTTAACAAATCACAGTGTAAAGACCAATGACTTAGATCACCAATATGTACAGCCAGTGTCTGAATTAATAGAGGAGCAAGAGTAAAGAATACATTCCTCTTGCCAAAATAGGACGATTAAGAGAAAACAGAAAACAAAAAATACAGTTGCCCTGAAGGAGCACTACAATGAGAGGGCACACTTCCCTTTCTGGATGCTGCATTCCTTTTCCTCTCATGTATCACATATTGGATTTAGAAACTGCAGTGTCCTTAATAGGACTTACAATAAGAGCTGAGAGTTTTTGCTATTGGTATTTAATATCTGTCATTCCTCCCCCGACCCCACTAGAGAGATGGCTGAGCAGCTAAAAGTACTTGCGGCTTTTGCAGAACACCTGGGTTCAATTCACAGCATGCACGTGGTAGCTCACAATATTCTATAACTCTAGTTCCAGGGGATCCAAGCCCCTCTTCTGACTTCTTCATGCACCAGGGACACAGGTGGCACACAAATATACATGCAGACAAAATACTCATATACAAAAAATAAAATAAGTAGATCTAAAAGAGCTTAACATCAACCCCTGGCAAAATAATCATCTTTTCACCCTACATTTTCAAAGTCACACAAAAAAATAGAAGTTACCAATATCTTTAAGGTGTACACTAAACACAAAAATCAAACTTCAAATGTAACATATCCTTCATCCTTGATACCAAAAGTCCCAATCAAGTAAGCCTATAATCATTCACATAAAATATCTGAACTGTATACTCTAGAAGAGATAAACTGATCCACCAACACAATTAGTCAAGCTTCAATCACATTTGGCAACTCAATGAGATGGCAAGACAATTCAGACAGTAGAGAGAGGTTCACGCACAAAGGATCCCACAAACTCCGAAGCATGCAAATTAGCATTATTCCAGGATATTTTTGTTTTAATAACAGTTCATCTAAACCAGTGGTTCTTAACCTGTGGGTTGCAACCCCTTTGGAGGTCAAATATCAAATATTCTGGATAGAAGATATTTACATTATGATTCATTTGAAAATTAGTTATGAAGTAGCAACAAAATTAATGTTATGGCTGGGGATCACCACAACATGAGGAACTGTATTAAAGGGATGCAGCATTAGGAAGGTTGAGAACCACTGATTAAGGCATTCAGTGCTGCCAATTAAATATATATACACATTTATATTATTTTAATGCTCCATTTAAAGTCAAATGAATGCCTATAATGAACCAAAACACTTGTTTTGTATGTAACAGCAGTTACGTAAACTTATACAAATAGTATATAAGTACAAACACATTAGTCAAAATAATATATGTATACTTGTATCTACAGAGATCTTTCTCTAGTTCATCTTTAAAACTTGAGGCATATACTATAAATTTTAGACTGTACTCTTGGCACTCTAATTTAATTAATATCTTTTTATGTTATTCAACTGTTAAAAAAATCACAATTTTTAGCATGATATTTAACATGTATATTATTTTACACCACATACTTACTACATCAAACTTCTGAGTGATGTTTCCCTGGACATCAAGTAAATAAACCTTGCCATAATGTGTACCCAGTGCCAAAAACTGTAACAAAAGCAGAAAGGGCAATTAATGACCACACAGGGTATTAGTATACAGTTAATATAAACCTTTTCAAAGTGAAAACACTTAATGCATAGTCATCTGCAATATCTTGGAAGATACGAATTCCTTAAAAAAAGGCATGCTTCCAGCTTGGGGGAAATGACAGAACCAGGCCTATTTACCGTGATAGTGCAAGCCAGCTGTCAAAATGACTCATGAGGACCCTCATCTACTGACAACTAATGGTGTGTGTGCATTCTGTACACAATGCCTGATGGACTGAGGCAGTAAATTAAAAATGCAGCAGTAAAAGCTAAACCATGCTACAGCTGAACCCAAAGTGAGAGGAAATGATTAAGAAACTCCCTAATTTAAGTTAACTGTGGAAATATAGGTCAGCATTTCAGTCCAATGGGGGGGAAATGCTTAACAACAATAAAGAATTGTTTCTGAATGGAAAATTCCTTGCCATATTGAGGAATGAAAAACCTCAGATGCTCTTGTATCATCAGTTTCAAGATATCTCTGTAAATGGTACAACATAACACTGAGCATAAATGTTTATATTCCAATGCAAAAATAATCCTTTCCTGTCACTAAGTAACTGCTGAGCTACATATTCATTTTATGATATCAGGCTGGTTCATACATCCCACTGTTTCTTTATTCTTTTGTACTGATCCTAAACAAGCCAGAAGAAACTTAAGGACTACCTGAAATACGACATGAGATTTTTCTTCCTTTTCATTTCTCTAAGCATTACTCAAATAGTCCAGAATCCTCTGTATTTCACTGCATGCGAGCATGCTTCATTGCAGCCTATAATGAAATGCTCAAATTCATAGGCACTACTAAGCATTTCAGTCAAGCAGCACAATCTTTAAAAAATAACCTTACAGAAAGTCAAGATTTGAAAGGATTTATCAAAATAGGATTGCTAAAAAATGAAATTTCAATTCCGGCACTTAAAATACGAAGCTACATTAAAGAGGAGCCACAAAAGGGGAAGGGGGCTCATTAGAAATTCATCCCCTGCAATGCCTTTCACTCCTGCAAGGTTGCCTTTTTTCAGGAAAAAAAAGTCCCCTGGGTAAAAAAATCAATACTGGTTAATAAAACATCAGGTGTGCAGACATAACTAGGGATGACGATTCCGCTGCACAGGACTGCCTGAATGCACCAGGTGCCATGACGATTAGTCATCCGGGGCAGACAGCAAGCCTGGTGCAAACAGGAGGCTTGGGCGTTGCAAGAGAAAAGAAGAGGTGATCCTGGTGGGAAATTAGTCTGAATATTTAAACTAAGCAGGAATGCTTTCTCCAAAGCACAAGAACATTCTAATCAGAACTAGAGGACCCAAGTGGTTGTAATTTTATCTTCAGAGTGACACTGGCTGTATCTAAATAGGAGATGCCATATAAAACGCTAACCAAAGGCAAGCAATATGCCATTTGACGGCTTTCTGCGGTAAAAGAATGGGTCTTAAAAGCTCACTGCACCCCAAGTATCTCACAGTATCGATTCTCCTCATAAATTCTGCATATAGTTTGTTAGAAAACTGAGAGAGTTTGGATCCTAAACATGCATTAATACTGTGTCACTCTGTGGCATCATTGTAAAGTCCATTTTAAAAAATAATTGCATTTTATTTTAGAAAAAATTCAGAGGTTAAATACAATTCCTCATCTCTGTTTTGAAAAATTACTGTTTTTAATCCATATAGGATAGATAGTTAAATATAATTTTGGTTTTATATTTTTATGTAAAGGTACTATAAATTTGGACCATTTATGAAAAAAATTACAGGTATTTGTATGATGAACTATCTTTTGTTCAAGAAAACATCTAACCATTTAGAACAGTAAATGAATGCTAATGTCTCTTAGAAGAAAACAACTAAATGCCCTTCCAAATAACATTTAATTTGTTGATCATATTTATTTGATTACTGAAATTAAGGATAATTCATGTAATCCTTTGCTAATGCTTTTGAATAACTTAAAATGCAGCAAAAACACAAAATACAAAATTGCCCACAATATGACAGAATGCAAGAACAAATCCTTCAAATTTTATTTTCCTTCTAGCCATTAAAAACCATGAGCTTCTGGGCTCAGTGGGTCAAAGTGCTTGCTGCTGAGACAGATGAGTTTAATCCTTAGGATCTGCATGACATATGAGGAGAACCAACTCCTCCAAGTTGTGCTCTGACGTACCTACACATACCATAGCTCAATCATGCCTATATATACACATATACACTGTCTCACACTCATGCACAGATAATAAACAAATAAATGCAATAAGACATGGTCAAGGCACAAGAATGTACAGACAGCTTAGCCCTATAAGGAACATGTATACCACCTTCTTCCCATGGATCACTGCAGAAGTGGGGTAGGAAAGAGCCAGAGGTAGTGGATGACTATAAGGAAACATTGTCTTCTGGACACAGTGGGGCAGCTGCGCAGCTGCACTCAGAGCAGTTGCAATGGTATGCACAAAAATCAGTGCAAGCCCAAGCCAGACCAAACCCCATTAATGGAGATAGGAGTTGGACACACGTTACCCTGTCATGGGTCTATCAGCAATTGTTAGCTACTGGGAGAAAAATCAATTTTTTCTAAAAGTACACCCCCTGGTAAGTTGACCATGCTCATGTGGAAAGCCACACACAAGAATATTTGGGCAGCACAATTTGGTCTTTGATGGGTTAAAGAAAAAAAAAAAAAAAAAAAAAAAAAAAAAAAAAACACCAAGTTGGGTGGATGTGGAAAATGGGGAAGACCTAGGAATAGGGAGAACTGGGGGAGCAGGGTGAATAGAATTATTCAATTCTCAAAAACCTAATACTTTTTTTAACTCCTTGGGTTTCTTGGGTAGTAGATTTTGCACTTTTTTTCAGTCTGAAATTATGTAAAACCTAGGATGTATAATTATAAATACAGCTTCAATGTCCTCTCTAATGTTTAATTAAAGAAACTTGGTTTGTATTATAAAGGTTAGATATCTTAATCTACTAAGTGCAGTGCTTCTATTGTACAGCTGAACTTGATGTGGGTGAAACTGATGGGTTTGTGAGCAGGTCTGTGGAATCACCAAGGAAAGAAAGCACACTGCATGTCCAGTCAGCCCTTCCTCAAAGTGTTTTATAATGTTCACAGAACTGCCCCTAGGACTACCTCAAGATATCCAGATACACATGAGGAATTAGGTCCCAGAAACTGATGAGGCTTCATAGAAACAGGTACCAAATACAATCAGGGACCAAAATAAATACTGAAATGCAGGGCCCAGGAGGTAGGTGGGATACAGAACATGTGCCTATGATGCCCTGCATTGAGTTCCTAGAACTGCAGAAACAAAGCAAAATAAAACTGCAATGCTATCAACTCAATCAGAATCCTCTCCATAAATATATGGGCCTCAACTGAAAGTCTGTGTTCTAAATGTCAGCACTAACAATCCTTCCCAACTATCAGGCTCTCTGGTGGACTGGTTATATATGATGTTCACATGGCTCTCCATTTCATGCATTCAAATGCTCATTCAACAAGCTCACAAAAATAACTATATGTACTTAGACAATGAGCAAAAGCAACATAAAGGTTATGCTGTGCCAAGGAAGACAGATGTAAAAAGTAAGCAATTGCAATTAAATGTAAAGACTGTGTTTAAAGTGGCAGTACCTCTAAGGTCCACAGAAATAGGAAGGGTTATGTGACAAACCAGGAAGGACAACGAATCAGAAAGCAGACACAGATAGGGAAGAAAGGCTAGAGTGGAAACAACTTGCTCAACAGCATGAAGTTCCATAACAATGGACAGGAAATTATAAGCAGCTTTCCACAGATGAAAGATCCATCTAATTCATGCCCAAGAGAACAGGCAGGTGGTACAGCTGGAGAGGCTGACTAACAAGGAGCACTGAATAATTACAGAAGGATGAAAGGTGGGAAGTGGAGGAAAGCACGGTGGACAGGTCCAAATCATTAAGACATCAGGAATCAGCAAGTTTCAAGGGAGAAGACTGAATGATCGGATCAGAATCTCTGGAGGTCTACCTAGGCAAGTGGGTAGGAAGAGGAGTGAGAGAACAAATATGTAAGAAAGCAGACTAGTTCACAGGAAGTGCAACAGTCTCAGAGAAATGATGGATGTGAACTAACAGAAGCTCAGGAGAAGAGTCCAGCACATAAGCTGGTGGCATAATCCAAGCAAGAGCTTAATGTGCATAATAAGGACAGCTCATTGCTGCCACAGTGCCACGCCCACAGCAAAAGTGGTGAGACAGGAGCTCAATTACGTACAGCAGGCAAGATCCTAGCGTGCTTTACACGGCACACTGAAGAGCTCGGCCTCTATGTAAACGATGAAAATTACACGAGCATTTAGAAAGTTCTGTATCGTCAACACAATACCCTGCAACCAGGAGGCAGAGCATTTAGACAGGAAAACAAGAGTCCCCCATTTACCAAGTGCAGGAAGGAGAAACTAAAAGCCAAAGCTTAAGTTTAGGAAAAACAAAAATCACCAGGACATGAGGAATGGCTATGGGGTAAGGGGAGAGGGGTCACTTTTGGCTTAGGTGATAGAAGCCGGTGATGTCACCAAATAAGATCACATAGCACAAAACAGGTGCTAGTTTAGGATGAAAAGATGATGATCCCAACATGTTTGTGATAAGGTTCAGATAAAAAGAACAAAGGCAGAGAACACCTAGAAAACGCACGTGCCGTTCTGAGAGCACTCAGCATGTAGGCCAAAGGAAAACACAAACCAGCATGGAACCAAGAAGAGGAGCCAGTTTTAAAAAACTAGTGAAGGAACCGGCTTCCCTTTTGGCAGCCATAACAGCCGAACACGTGCTTGCCATAAACCTGCCTTGGTCACTTAGAGGTCAGATGCCTGTCTTGTGACAAGGAACCAATCAGAAGTTAGCTGGTGGCGCTATGCTTTACGACCCTGGGTGTGCTTTACGGACAAGCGCACGACAATGACGTAGAGAGCATAGCAACCACCCTGGGAGGGCCTATGAGCCATAACAACCAGTTGACCAATCAACACAGGGCAAGCCCTCCAAGCCTGGAGGCACACCAATCCTGAGCCTGTGCGTACCCCTAGACACTCCCCTTACGCTGCCCTATAAGATCTTTGGGGAGACCTTAGGAGCCGTCTTTTTCTAGCTGTCCGCCATGGCGGGTGGGTGAAAGACCCGAGCTAACATGGGGTTAGTTCGTTAAATTACAATAAAGCCTCGTGCAGTTTGCAGCAAGCTCTCGAATCCGCCTGGTGATTGGGGTGACCGCGAACCTGGCCTGAGACCCCGGATACTTGAGTTTTCGGGGGTCTAACAATACCAAGTGAAATAAGTCTGCAAAACAAATCAAATAATCTGTGGCTGCACTTATCTGAAATAGTCTAAATAGGCAAGACATTTACAAATGCACAAAAAGCAGATTGCTAGCTAATATTAAGTATGTTCTGTGGTTTACCAAATACATGTATAAGAAAGGGACAAAACGAGATGAAGAACAGAAATAGACAAAAAGAGCCTTGAACTTGAAGAAGAAAATCTCCTCCTATGGGTAAGTGTGGGTGTGGACTCTGAAACTGAGGCTGGTCTTGCATCACTGTTTTCAACTTTCTTAAAGAAATGACACTGCAGGGGGTCATGGTGCACACCTGTATTACAAACACTCAAGAGGTCAAGGCAACAAAATCATGAGTTTAAGGTGACTGTCAAAAATCTAAGAGAAAGAAAAAGGAGAAGGAGACGGAAGAGGAAGTCAGGGGAAAGAGAACGCTATCTTCTGAGAGTAAAGGTCCATGGCCGAGCAGGTAAACTGGGGACAACAGGAATGAGGAAATACAGGTTACAGCAAGTTTTAGTAAAAAAAGCAAGCCTGAGTGCAGACGATGCCACAGCCCATGACTACTTCTACCATTGCGCAGTGGATTCAAAACTGAGAATACAACTAAAAAAACAAAAAGATGGATAAGAAAGACAGGCAGATGGAGAATAATTTCACAGGACAGATAACAAAGGAAAATAAAAGAATAGAGATTGGGACAGGAATGATGTTTGTGTGAAAAATGAAGAGGAAGGTCTAAAGAGAGTATGCTGCAGGCCAAATATCACCGAGTTCTTGATACTGAAACCACCCACAATGTGGTCATAGCAGAGGGAGATGCACCACTGTGGTGTTTGAATAAGAATCCCTCCTCCCCATAGGCTCATATATTTGAATGTTTAGTCACCAGGGAGTAGCATTAGAAGGATTAGGAGGTGTGACCTTATTGGAGAAAGTGTGACACTGGGGGGTGGGCTTTGAGGTTTCAAAAGCCTATGCTAGGCCAGGGTCTGTCTCTCTGCTTAGAGATCAGGATGTAGTTCTAAGCTACTTCTCCAGCACCACACCTGCCTATTGCTATGCTCTTTGTCATGATGATAAAGGACCCAGCCTGACACTGGAAGTAAGCCTCCAATTAAATGCTTTCTGTTATAAGAGTTGCCTCCGTCATGGCACCTCTTCACAAAAATAGAATATGGTGACTAAGACAACCATAGAGAAGTGAAGTTCAATGAAGTAAATGAGTTTGAAGAACTGCAAGGTCAGGCTTCACCACTGAAGAACAAGGAGTTAGCTGGAGTCCCCAGCCATGGAAAGAAGGCAGGGGACTCACAGGAGGGAGTTTATGGTAAAAAACAAAAGAGCCGACATTACTGTTGAAGTGTTGAATGAATATAGGTATCTGTTTACAAGGGAACAAAATCAGAAGCAAAGGGCATTTGGTGGGAGTCCGGCTAGAGAATAAAACAACACAGCATAAAACCAAAGGACACATCAGAGGTGGAAAGGTCTAAGATTCACTCCCAAGCTCACAGGAAGAAGAGAACAATGGGTGAAACCATGGCCTCCACTAAATAGTCTGGGTTCAATGATAAACTAAGGGTCTGACCCAATACCAAGTGTAGTCTCAGAATGTCTGAAGGAACCGGCTTCCCTTTTGGCAGCCATAACAGCCGAACACGTGCTTGCCATAAACCTGCCTTGGTCACGTAGAGGTCAGAT
This sequence comes from Cricetulus griseus, assembly GCF_003668045.3. Lineage (NCBI taxonomy): Eukaryota > Metazoa > Chordata > Mammalia > Rodentia > Cricetidae > Cricetulus > Cricetulus griseus. The sequence goes on along the minus strand of NC_048596.1, from coordinate 241,342,310 downwards.
GCCTGTCTCGTGACAAGGAACCCATCAGAAGTTAGTCACTAGAAAGTTAGATAGATGCCTGTCTCGTGACAAGGAGCCAATCGGAAGTTAGCTGGTGGCGCTATGCTTTACGACCCTGGGTGTGCTTTACGGACAAGCGCACGACAATGACGTAGAGAGCATAGCAACCACCCTGGGAGGGCCTATGAGCCATAACAACCAGTTGACCAATCAACACAGGGCAAGCCCTCCAAGCCTGTGCGTACCCCTAGACATTCCCCTTATGCTGCCCTATAAGATCTTTTGGGAGACCCAAGGAGCCGTCTTTTTCTAGCCATCTGCCATGGCGGGTGGGTGAAAGACCCGAGCTAACATGGGGTTAGCTTGTTAAATTACAATAAAGCCTCGTGCAGTTTGCAGCAAGCTCTCGAATCCGCCTGGTGATTGGGGTGACCGCGAACCTGGCCTGAGACCCTGGATACTTGTGTTTTCGGGGGTCTAACATGTCAATGAGACCTTTGCCAAAGCAAGGACACAGATGTTGGGCACCTGCAATCCTCTTAAAGTGCTCATTACCTTGTCATGGACCGTCATACAGCTTGCTGCATCCTTCTGAAGAATCTCTGTCACCCCATTGGAAAGCCTTTCATACTTCAGTTTGGGTTCCTCTTCACTCTCTTCCTGCATGAAAAGCAGAGAAACACGATAATCATTGTGGCTTTGTTCTAAATGACTCAAAATGCAGTTAAGGGGTAACAAGGGATAGCTCTTTAACTTACTGTCAAAAACTACAACAATAGATATAGGTTAAGATTCCTGTTTCTTTTTGCCAATTGTGTATACAGCATCACTGGTGGAATACATTAAAAAGTTGAAAACATGGATATTTGAACTTACTATTGTATTGTAATAACTGTATGTTCACCCTTACTATGTGGTACAGTATCTAAGATATTTTCCATCCTCATGATGACCATTACAAATCAATAAATCTAGGATATCTATAATATTATTATAATTTAAAAGCCATATATTGTAAGTTTAAAACAAAGTTCGAAAACCAAGAACTGTGATGGCTCATGCCCAAGAAGTCAGTCCAATATTCATGTACTATGGGCAACACTAACTGTACTCAATTGGTTATATACATGAAGAGGACATGAATTTAAGAGAGGAATGGGAAAAGGAGTTGGAGTGGGGAGAGAGGAGGGATATGATAAAAATTCATTATGCTCATAAATGAAACTCTAAAAGGAAGACATCAGCCCCCACAGCAGCTCACACAATGGCTGGCAGGTTAGTGTTGACTTTGGTGGGAAGATTCATTTCCTCACTCATGAGGCTTTCCCTGGGCTGCCTGAGCATCTCAAAGGCATGCAGCTTCTCCCACTGTGAATGAATCTGAGAGAGACCAAAATAAAGCCTTATGCTTTGTTAGGCTTATCCTCCAAGACTGCACACTCCATGGGTACAACAGTCTACTGATCCCTATGAGTCAGCCATGATTCAGTGTGGGAGGAGAGGACATAGGACATAAATGACAAGCTGTGAGGACTGTGGGGGAGGGGCATCACACAGCTATAAGAATATTAATAAAGCATTTAAAAGAAACATTTAATGTACCTAAATTCAAGAGCACATAAGCTACCAGCTGTTGAGCAACCAAGTATTCTACCAGGGACTGTGCACATAATGTTAACTTTCTGAGACTGAGAACTAACAGCAACAAAATACACAGTATTCCACAGGAAGAGGAAATAACGCTTCCCAATAATCAACCCCCACTGAAACGTGTAACAACCCCAGACTGAACTATGTTGATGTAGAATATGACACAGCTAATTAACCAAGTCTTTACAAACTAAACAGGGAAGAGGTCAAAAGCAATAAACACTTCCGTATCTCCCAGTAAGAAAGAAACACTGGAAAGGAAACAGTAGATGTCATGCAGGTGAGCTGTGTGTGCCGAGGGAAATGTGTTAAATACAAATTGAATCCTGAAAAGCAGCCCTTAGAATAAGATGCCACATGTTGCTCAAGAGTGGACATCAAATGTGCACTCAATGTGAAAGTTAATTCTAGCCTCCCAACTATTTTGCATAAAAGCACTCATCCACGGACCATTAGATAAGCTTACTGTAAATAAGGTTTGCCTGCCTTATTTGTAAGGGAAAACTAAGTAATCTCTCTCACATAAATATACCAAAATAAATACTTTTACAACACAGTTCAGTGAAGCATTCCCACAAGGTTTCAAAAACCATAAATAAAATGAAAACTCAGTATTAGGCACTTTATGTACCATTTCATGCTTTCCTGACAGGTATCCTTTATGTTTACTTAAGAGCAAGCTAAAGGTGAATTTTAAGGCTTTTTTTTTTTTTTGCCTCCTTGTCAAAAGAAAGAAAATAGGAAATGACTCAAAACTACAATTCACAGAGGTTATTCTGCTATTGCAGACTCTATATTACATTTTAAATAAAAAAATTTAATCACAAGGATTTAATATCTAGTTTCACTTTAATTTTAGAAAAAAATTAAACAGAAAAAAAGTGCAGTTTGAACTTTCATGGTAAATAACTCTGTGTTAATAAAAAGCAAATCAATAATTTTGTTAAATTTTAATAATCCTACAAACCTACAAATAAAACCATCAACAGTCTGAGTTGAGATGACAGTTAACTGTGTTACTATGACAACCTGGTGGAACAGAACATATACTGACTTGCAGCTAAGTGAAGATATGAATAGAGTGACATTTACCCATACAAGAAAAGTTTGCAGCTTTCCTTCAAAAAGAATCAATTTCTCAACAAACACGGATTCGTACTAAGTGTATAGCACTTTTAATTAAAGACAAATCCTTGAACCATCCTATGAAATTCTAGAACACTATCTGAAAATAAATGTCATTTCAGGGTCACTTTTGCTGAGATTTGAATTAAAGGGAGAAAAATCACTTCAGAAAATAACAAATTAAAGTTATTAAGGGTATTCTCTGTAAGAACCTTTTCAGTAGTCCTTCCTTTTGTCAGTGTGTCCTGGGAGGATGAATATCCCAGCAAAGTCAGTCCAGGGCACTTCACCTGGCCTTGTGTACCAGCACTAAAATCATTCCCATCATTTAAAACCTAAGTATAAGAAAAAATGTAGTCTAACTATTAGATTCGACATTATCATCCTATTTTAATTTTTGTCAATATCTTTGTTTCATATGTTGGTACATTTTATACTACGCACCACTGTTATGGCTCAAATAAAGACTTGAATTTCACTTACAGAAAAAAGAAAATTTAGCTGGGATTGGTGGTACAGACCTATAATCCCAACTACTCTCGAACTGAGGCAGGGGAATTGCAAGTTTGAGGCTTACCAGGACTACCTTGAGTTCAAAGCCAACAGTGTTAACTTAGCAAGACCCTCTCAAAATAAAGACACTGAATAAGGGCTGGGAAATAGCTCAGTGCATAAATACACAGGTCATCAGTTCAGTCCCCAGTTTCACACGCACCAAGTGTCAACCATGACATTTTCTATTTATTTACACAGAAATTAAATTTTTAATTCTGAATATAACTTCTTTATTAAATTCAATTTTAGCTTTAAAAACCAAAATTGACATTAGATACTTAAGAGGTGACATATCACATATTGCCCAGATTAAGCTTGTAAAAACATCTGCAGGTAATCACTACTCAGCAACCGTCATGGCTCTGTGCAGATGCCATTCCCCTTCCAGGACACCTCAGCTGAACCATTAGGAAATTTAATCAGATGAACAGTTTACCTAGTTTCCTGTCATCAGCTACATCTGACTAGGGGCAAATCCTTTTAATAAATATCCAATCTTTTAAAGCTGGATACAATAGGGAGACACTAACATCCTCAAAGAATTTCTCAGTGTTTAAAAAAAAATAAAAACAAAAAACTGCTCTCATGCAGCTTGAATTTCCACAGTAAAAACCAAGTGTTAATAAAAAGCAAATCAATAATCAACCATGGGTATGAAAGTCTAAAATAAAGGTTTGCTTCCTCTAGGATATTCTGTCTAGAACTCTAATTACCTTGAGGAAAACTGAAATACTCAAAATTGTACTCATTTTTACAAGTTCAATATATAAAAAATAACTATCAAAACCCAATATCAGAACATGTGAATTTCAGAATATTTGTATTTTAAATTGTCTCTTATCACTAATAATTCACTTCATAGAAGATCCATGATACATGCTAATATTTCTGACCAATTATAATTTATTAGAGAAAACAAGGGACATATATAAATTAGAAAATTATTAACAGAATTATTGAAATTAATGTCAAACAAAATACAATTTGAAACTCAAAAACATAAAAATATTTTAAGGAACAGATCTAACCACTTCCACAGAGTATTATAAGCCAGCATGAGAAACAAATGGAAATCCATATTACTGGACATACACATTTACTTGAAACTATGTTATCTATAAAAGTACATGCACACAGACCTCCTCAAATTTAGTACACAGAATATGCCTTTAACCCCAACACTCAGGAGGCCTCAGAGGCAGGCAAATCTCTGTGGATTTTAGGTCAGCATGCTCTACAAAGCAAGTTCCAGGAAACCAGGGCTACACAGAGAAACCTTGTCTTAAAACCAAAAACCAAAAACCAAAAACCAAAACCCAAAATTTTCTGATGGGTAGAGGAGACCTAGGGTGAGGAAAGGGATTCATGAAAAGACACTATAGGTGAGGCACAAAGTCAGTCAGGGCTAAGGCCTTCAGCTAGCTTTCTAATGCCCCTCCCCAAAATGTGCAAAAAGAATGTGGTCTCTTTAAAAAGGCACCTCATGCTCTTAATTACTGTGCTATCCTTCTATTATAGAAGTAGCATTTTATTTATACAAAAAAATGAGCATCTGATAAGAAAGATGACTTCACATCTCCTTCTTAAATGTCAAAATATATCAAGAAAACTATATAATGAAGCTGAAAGACTAATTTCTGATTTCCATTAATAAGACAAGGTATTACAGCTGCCTCAATGACCACACTTCTTATGAAAGTGACATGAAGATAACAGACCACCTGTAATAAAACAACTGTGGTCACAGCTTCCAGAATGCCTTTCTATAGAGCTGCTGACAGATAAGCAATTACATTGTTGTATGAACTACAATAATGTTACATTTTCATCTTTTAAGCAATATTGCTAATATAAAAAATTCATAAAAACCACTGAAATTGGAATTGATAAATTAATATAGATGTATCAGGTCTGCTCTTTCAAAAGTATAGAGGTCTCAATTCTTGATACCTACATATAATTTTTAAGTCTTGTCATATTTCCCATCTTGCCTTTGTTTTTTTAAAAATTAACTAATTTATTTATTCTTTTCTCATCTATTACATCCTGACCAGGTTCTCCTCCCTCCTCCACTCTCAGTCCCTTCGCACAGCACCCCACCCCGCCTCTCCCCTAGATCAACTCCTCCTCTGTTTACCTTCTGAAAAGAGTAGACCTCCCAGAGATACCCTGAACACAGCATAACAAGATACAATAAGACTAGGCACATACCCTCACATCAAGGCTGGACAAGGCAACTCAGTAGGAGGAACAGGGTCTCAAGGGCAGGCAAAAGAGTCAGAGACAGCTATCATCCCACTGTTAGGTATCCCACAAGAACACCAAGCTACACGGCCATAACATATATGCAGAAGAACTAGGTCAAACCCATACATGCTCCCTCCCTAATTATCAGTTCAGGTTCTGTGTGCCCCTCTGAGCCCTGGTTAATTGATTCTGTGGACTGTGTTATGTTCTTGTGGTGTCTTTAACCCCTCTGGCTCCTACAATCCTTCTTCACACTCTTCCATGAAATTCCCCAGCTCTGCCTAATGTCTGGCTATGGGTCTCTGCATCTGTTTCCATCAGTTGCTGGATGAAGCCCCTCTGATGACAATAAGGCTAGGTATCAGTCTAGGAGTATAGCAGAATGTTGTTAGGAATCATTATATTGCTTTTTTTTTTCTTTCTGCTCCAGTCATGTCTGGTTCCATCCTTGGTCTCTGAGCTATCCAGCCCCTGGTTTCTGGCCCCCCAGGCAGCAACAGGTGTGGGTTCCCTCCCATGGTGTGAGTCTCAAGTTGGACAAGTCAATGGTTGGCCACTCCCCCAAGTTCTGTGCCACTTTTACCCCAGCACATCTTGCAGGCAGGACAAATTGTAGGTAAAAGGTTTTGTGGCTGTGATGGTGTCCCAGTCCCTCCCCTGGAAGCCTTGCCTGGCTCCAGATCCCCCACTACTAATAGTCTTCACAAGGGTCAACTTCGTGAATTCCAGGGAGTTTCCATTGCACTAGGTTTCTACCTCTCCCCCAAAATGCCCCCCAATTACAGTCCTCTCATTCAGTACTTGCTCCCTCCACCACCACCACAACCCCACACACACATACCTCATCCCTCCTGTTACACATTACTCTTAGAAGGATAAAACACACATTGGTAAGTTACCAGAAATCAGGTGGTTTGTATTCTCAGTGAGTGACTGGAGTCACTTTGGCCATAACTTGGGCATATGGCAAGAAGCTGCTACTGACAGCTTCCAGCTTCCACAGAGAGGTCAGTAGAGGTATGAGATTACCTACAATGTACAAGACTATTCCAGAAAACAAAATCACTCAATTCAAAAAGCCCATGGTGCCAAATAAAAACACCAGTTAATAAGATTCCCCTGATAAAATACTTTATAGACACAAACATCATCTCCAGGAAGCATCTTCCTGATGCTTGTCAGGTGAAAGACATCATAAAACACTGCACAATGCAAATTTTTCTCTAGAAATGTAGGTGTATTTAGTGGGGAAAAATTAGAAGAATACACATCAAACAGTAACCTCCCTCAAGCTCCATGCTCTTCATCTATGGGACAGGGGTGATAATTTGACCTATGTCATGTTAAAGAGGCGAGAGGGGATCACTGCTCTGATATCTGACCAATACACTCTAAAATAAATGTGCACTGCATTTCTTATAGAAATAAATGCTATATTTATAAAAACAAAAATAAATGCCAGTGTTCAATATTGTTCAAACCACATTAACTGAACTGAAATCCCTGTGTTTTGGAGCCTGTCTTCTCACTCTAACTAGGAAAGGGAAGAAAAGTTGAGCCTATAATAATTGAAGAGCACTGCTTAAGATGCACAAGCCAGGCAGTCTTCATAAACCTTGCTCTCTCCTTTGCCCTGTAGTATCAGAATTTCATGTTCAATTCAAGGAGAAAAAAAAATAAGGTGAAGGTTCCCATGCCCTATGCCACATACCATAAACAGGATCAACTCTCATCATTTATTTCATATTGGGAAAGCGATAAGAATATATAGAAGAGGAGGAAAATGAGAAAAGCAAATAAGCTTTTCATTTCCTCCCGGCCATATGGAATAACCTCACCAATCTTCAAGATATGCCATTCGGGTGGACAATTTCCGCCACTAAAGCCAACATAACCCTCTTTTCCTTTCTTCCCAATATCCTCTGGTGACCACAAGATCCTTAGAAGCAGGGTTTATGCCTTTTCATTGTTCTGAACTTCACCTAACAAAACTGTGGGTACCCAATGAAGACCAGTCAAAACAAATGTCTGTTGTAGCAGAAGACCAAGTTTAGCAACAGCTTCACCAAGGTATCCCCAATTAGATCTCCACACTCCAAATCAGAGACTAGGAAACAAAGCAACTGCAGGCATCATAGAAACCCTGGGTGTGTTACTCTTAGATACAGAGAAGGAAGAGGAGGCTCTAAACCGAGGGAAAGCACTGTAAACTGGAATTTTAGATAAATTTATAGAAATGATGCCCCTCTTCTTCTAGCAAAGATAAAAAGCAAAGGCCATGTAAATTCAATTTTCAAAAAAAAAAACCTTATAGTTAAATTCTGTAACCTGTTATATGAAAAAGAACCAATGCTAAATGCTTGAAATGGCTGTTTTAGCAGAGATTTAATGCTTCCCAGGCATGTCTAATTGCACATTCCTTTTCTAAATGTATAGAAACATCTGGTAACCAGCCACACCCAAACTTCTTACAGCACAATCATTTCTATACCCATCCACAACTAAAAATAGCATTAAAACGAAAGCAATTACCAAAATCAAGGTAATGATACCTTAATTGTTTTTTAAAGCCTACAGCCTATTTTTTTTTCAGAAATCATAAGCTGCCTGAAGAAAAGGTAGGCAACTGCTCTCTAGCCTCCTCTCAATGCTCTGAGCCTATAACTCAACTCTGTCTATAATCATAGCCCCTTTACTTCTACCCTTGACCTCTTTCTGCCCTCGCCACCACCTTTCTGCATCATGGGATGAGAGTCTCAAACCTTGAGTGCTGAAGGACCAAGGGAACCCTGATGGCACAAAAACTGTATTACAAAACAAAGGCAAAGCAAAATAAATCAGCCAGAAAACACAGCAAGCCTACGCACTAGGGCCATTCCCCAATCTGTGGTAACTCTGAGGAGAGAAAATCTTTAGTAGACAGTCTAATGGAAGGAACATAGGTCACTAGAAGCAAGTCTTTGCAGATACCAGGACCTTGAACCTCACTGTTTCATTTTCATTCTCTCTCATATTCTCATATTCATTCCCTATCTCTACCTCTCTCTACTGACTTCTCTACTCTTTCATCCTGTCATCAAGTGACCAGGACTCCTCTGCCACATGCTCTCACCATTTTGCTCTGTGATACCACAGGTGCAAAGCAACAGAGCCAAACAACCAACAGTAAGAAAAACCTCTGAAACCATGGTCTAAATAAATGTTTCCTCCTTTCAAGTGGATTATCTCCAGTATTTTGTCAGAGTAATGGTATGCTAACACAGTACTTTTGAAAGGCAAATGAAATCAACTGAGTAGATCAAAGCCAAAAAGCACTGCCTCTCTCCTGGCCCAGGCTGAGTGAGCTACAAGTTCTATGAAAAACTTTAAAAGCATAGGAACCCTCAAGCTTCCCACTGTCCCCTAACAGGGAAATACAGTAAAAAGTTAAGCTTTTGGTAAATAACAATGTCTTCCTTCACAGAGAACCCAGTGACTACATAAGATGAACTGCAGGAGTCTGGCAGCACTAGGGGCTTCAAGGCTTGCCAGCCCAGCCCCTGCACCCTGGAGAAGGACAAGATCTGCCTTTTTGTGCCACCGTTTGAAGAAAATGACTCTGAAGGAGTCTGAACATTCCAGTCGTTTAAGAAGCCAAAGTCACCTGCAGACCATTTAGATATATCATTTGATATAAGCCCAAACACCCTATTTATAGAGAAGGAACCCTAGAAGAAATTTTTAGTCTGGTACCAAAGAAATGTAAGAGCCCAAAACTTACTGGACAGAAAGATTAGAAAGGAAAGGATACTGTACTCATTAAGTCACACTTTCCTTAAGTTCAGTATCATTTTCTGAATAAGAAACCTCAATTACTTATTGGAGAGTATTGTCTTTATGTTCTTTAAGTCACTTACTTCTATCATGTGTTTAAACATATATGATATACATAATATATACAAAGAGAGATTGTGTCTGTGTATCTTTGGAGGGTAATATACTGGTATAAATAACGAAAGGGAAAGAAACACTTGTAGCTTGGCCCATGCATATGCAAATGTACTGGGCACAAAAGCAAGATTATAGCTGCAAGCCTTTACCTCATCACTTTTTTTTTTTTTCAGTTTAATCAGCTGATTCCAAACCAAGCAGCCAATCCTAAAGAAATGTTTCCTCTGCTGGGTGGACCACACATAACCATATACTGGGGAAGTGTCTTAAAAGCTGAGTTATCCCACTTTTAAAAGGGATAATAATTTGTACTTCAGGAAATTTTTGTAAAATTTAAATGTAAAACCTGTTCATAAAGTATAGTATCTGGTATATCCAGTCAATGTCAGGGGTTTTTTTGGCAGGGGGCAGGGGGTTCGAGACAGGGTTTCCCTGTGACTTTGGAGGCTATCATGGAACTAGCTCTTGTAGACCAGGCTGGTCTCGAACTCACTGAGATCCGACTACCTTTGCCTCTGGAGTGCTGGGATTAAAGGCGTGTGCCACCACCACCTGGCTCAATGCCAGTTTTTTAAAGTATTATAAATAATATGTTTAATGCCACAAGTTTAAATTGCAGGCAGACTCCCTTCGCATACATACCATACCACAGACTACAGACCACACCATACTACACACCACACCACACCATATCATACTCTCTCTTGGCTTTCTGTCCCATCTCCAAAGACCCATATGATGTCACAAAGACCCATGTGGTCCTGTCCACATGTTCCAAGGAATCTCCACATCTCAAAATGAGCTATTGGCAAAGTTAACTCCTTCTTTGCAAAAAGTCATACTCATAGGATCTGAGGATAAGGAAAGAGAAATTTCTGGGGAAACATTCGTTTTGTTACTAGATTAACATTAAAAGCAGAAGGCTAAAATTAATAGGCTATGAAGTTGTAATCCCAAGGCCAAAACTACAGTAAACAGCTTTCATTTGCTTCATAAACCATTTCTACTTTGTGGGTACAATTCAAGAATCAGACAATTCTTATTTTGAGTCGGGGTGGGTGCATTCACTGATTCTGCTTGACAAAGATTACTTTCAAGGCCCCAGCTTATGCTCTTCAAAATAAGGACACAAGATCACCCTATCAGAAAAATCATCTCTAACACTAAAAGGCAACCCATCAACCTCAGGCTGCTCCACATTCCCCTCAGTCAATGTTGTTTCTATTTTAACTGAAAATAATTACTACATAATACATTTTGATCACAGTTTCCCCTCTCCTAACTCCTCCCATAGCCTTCTCACCTCCCCACCCACAATATTTTTTAATTTACATTTATTATCTGACATATTCTAATAAGTATTCTTGTTTATTGACCACCTTCTTGATCAGACACTAGTGCACTGTAGTATCCTAGTACTCAGCAAGTATTTGAGTGATCAATAAGTCAATTGTGAACTGTTTGAAATAATTTTTCTTCCAAGCAGAGAAACGATAAATTCCATTCAAGGTCTATTATATGATGTTTGTCTTTTTAATCTATAACAAATGGCAGAAATACAGAATGAAAACCTTACATCCAGAAAATTCTATGAGTTCCTAAAGGGATAATATTTATAGTATTTGCTTCAAAGGGAATATTTATCCATGCCTGAATGATGTAATAATCAGCGGGGCCTGTTAATACTAGTAGCTTCTTAAATAAAAACAGATTTTTAATCCAAGGGCTACCTAGAGAAATGGAACATTGTAAGTCTATGCTCTATTTTCCACAGCAATCAATCCAGAACAGGGTAATTACCCTTGTAGGTACTCTTTGCAGAAACCTGTATATTAAAATTAATATGAGTAAAAAAATCAATTTAATTTTTAATAAATGATTCATAATCTCTGTCTACCAGGTGAGATAAATGATTTTGTGTGGTGTATTTTCTGTTTTAATATGACTTCTCCTGATTTCTCACAATGACTAGTTTTTACTTCAACAAAACTGAAAGGGAACTAACTCTCCATGAAGCTGAAATCCCTGAAAGTTGATTTTATTTTATTAATTTCTCACTCACCATGTTATCTTGAATAGCTTCAGCTGTCAATTCATTTTAATTTTAATACTAAATGTTTAATACAGTTAAATTATTAGACATACAGCCTCAGAACTGTGAAGAAACTAAACTACCACAAAACCATCATGTTTAGAAATTATGCTTTTTATTAACAGTAACAAAAACTACAAAGATAGAGGTGACAGTAATTAGTCATTCTCTTACTATACACCTTGATCAGGGGTTGACAGATGCAAAGTGTGTACCTGAATCTTAGCTTCAATGGAATGCACTATAGACAAAATTAGCCAAAACTTAGCCATTTCAGTTGCTTGTATGAATCATACAAAGCCAATGAAGCTTTCACTCATACAAAGCAGAACCCAATGTTTCAGTCCACATATGATGCTCTTCTCTCTCCTTGGCTCTCCTCTTAAAACTGATGTAATGGGGGGCTGGAGAGATGCTTTAGCAGTTAAGAGCACAGGCTGCTCTTCCAGAAGTCCCAAGTTCAATTCCCAGCAACCACACGGTAGCTCACAACCACCCATAATGAGATCAGGTTCCCTCTTCTGGCATGCAGGCATAAATACAGAGCACTCATACATAAAAAAATATAGGTAAATTAATTTTTTTAACTGATGTGTTGGCAGTTTGTCTTGTTTTTTTTGTTTGTTGGTTGGTTTTAATGTGTTGGGTTTTTTCCCCTTTTTTTTTATTAGAAAGAAAATTATTTTACATGTCAATCCCAGGTCCCTTTCCCTCCCCTCCTCCCCACCCCACCCTCAACTAACACCCTACCCATCCCATACCCTTTCTGCTCCCCAGGGTGAGGCCTTCCATAGGGGGTCTTCAAAGTCTGTCATACTCTTTGGGATAGGGCCTAGGCCAACCCCCTTGTGTCTAGGCTCAGAGAGTATCCCTAGATGTGTTGGTTTTTAACAAACAGTTCTCATCCATAAAACTTCATTCCTGGTCCTTAATCATCTAGTATAACTCACAATCATATCAATACTACCATCCTTGTCAAACTCTTTTCATTTGGTTTCACTTTTCAAAATTAATGAAAATCACATACAGTAGAAGACAATTCCTTTCTCAGATATATATTAAAATAAGATCTTGCTGAAGGGTGGAAGCTACACTTACTTGTGTATAAGGATATAAGGATAGGGCTACAGAATGTGGTTAGTGATTATGGTAGTTCAAGTAGTCATAGTCTGTTCTCATCTAGGGTCCATAACTTACTTCACCAGACATGGGTAGTTGGCTAAGTTTGTTGTACTAGGCATGAATTGTACCTTATTGAAAAGGACTTAAATCTAATTAGATGGCTGTTAGTAAAGACCAGTGTTAGAAGTGCCACTATCACACGCTTGGGACTATCCTGCTCTCTGGTACATAGTCCAATCCTAAGTGGTCATCCCTAAACACATATAAATACAAGCATGCTAAAAAAAAAAATGGACCCAGTTGTATTTGGGTATACACAACAATCACATATGTAACAATAATAATTAAAGAAGAGGTCATGAATTTGAGGAGTTAAGGGGGACACAGGAGGAGTTGGAGGAGGAAGAGTTTGGGGAAATGATATAGATGTAATGCTCATGTATAATATTCTCAAAAATAAGCCAAGAAAATAAGTAAGACCTTTAGATAAGCCAGTAACACATCTTCCCAATTTAACTTAAAAACCCATTTAATGTGGAATTTCAGGAAATGATAGGAATTTCAGGCAACTTGTTACAATACATTGTTGAAAACACTACTTATAAAAATGGAAGTTTTGAACCCTTGAATACAGAAATGAAAGTATAAATGCCTATCTTCCAAAGCTCTGTTCAGGGGCTACAAAACCTGACAGGAATAAGAGCTAAGGGGAAAGGAGAATGGGATGAAGAAAGGTTCCTTGGTCTATTAGTGATGTCTTAAAATACTATTCCCGGAACCAGCAGTGATTCAACCCGAGTACAAAAACCCATGAAATTGCTCCCAAAGTTGAACCATGGCCTGAAACCTCAGCTTGCCCATCAACAGATGATGGCTTTGCTGGTCTACAATCTTGCTTCAACCAGTAACTGGGAGTTAAATCACTCTTACAAAAGACCTAGTGGAAAGTGTCTCCAGTCTCTCGGGCTGGAATACCAAGTTAGAAAAAGAGTGACTCAAGTATAAGCTGGAAGTCACTAAATAATGATGGGAATTTCACAAAAAATTGATAAACAAACATCAATGTTTTCTAACCCTAACAGCAACCATATAAAGCCAATACACTATAGACCCATTGTCACATGAGGAACTGAGAAAGAGACGAGGTGAATATTACTCCCAGGTCACAAAAGAAGTATGAAGTACAGCCAAGCTACAAACCCAAGGGCTGGGTCATTTTCTGAGCAACGTTCCAGAATAGACCAGAGCTAATAGGCAAGACAATAACAAGAGCCTGGAGTTAGAAGCCATTACTCCACTCATAGGTTAGGTGCTACCCCTTGGGTTTTGGTTACTTCAGCCAGCTCTCATTCCTTGCTCCCCTCACCACCACCACACACCCCAGCCCTCCATCTCTACTCTTGAGTTTTGCATTTCCCGTTTAAGGCAGTTGATCATTAAAGCAGTTGACCTGTTCAACTAATGATAGAGTCATGCTACAGAGCTCTGCTGCCAAGTTCTGGATGCTCACTTTCTGTTTTCACTCTATAGGCACTCTGGATGCATGCTGCCTCCAGTTTGTGTTTAAACAGACTGCCTTTCCTGGGATAGCAATGGCAGAGGCTCCTAAGGAGGAGCTGGAGAGCTTGGGAGGGGGTGGGGTAGTAGGATTCTGAGATATGTGGATGGACTGCAGTGTACTTTCTTTGACCATGCTGCACCTCTTGTCACAGAAAGAGGAAGTCAAGTCTCCCAATCATACCATGAGTACTCAAGTACTCTTTGAATTTCACTATGAAGCTTCCCTTCAGCACCAAACTTATAAAGAATGCCACTCCCTTCTTACTCAGAAGCAGCACCATTCAACACTGCCACCTCTGGTCCCCATCTTTTAAACACCATCCTTGAGATCCCTTAGTATCCACTCTATCCCTTGTCAAAATTTTCCCATGTACATAAAGGCTAAAACTCACTAAGGGTGACTTTCAGGTGTGGTCCGTTCAGTTGCTCAGTTTCCTTGCATCTCTAAGCTCTAGCATCAATCCAGAGCTGGATCTTCTGGTTCCCTAGCTACTTACTTCCCCAGTCACATTCAAATGTGTTTTATCCCCTGCTTTCTGGTTATCCTGGAGGGTTGGTTCTGTCTTTGCTTACTCTCCCTGTTACTCCATTTAGCATCTGGAGGATATCTGAGAAGATTTAGATCTCAGTGACTGTTGACATCCTCTTCACGTGGGACATAAAATTCTAGGACAGGGCTCTGAGTGCTGCGTAATTAAGCATCAATGATTCAGGAATTCAGGGTTCTCATCTAAGATTTCCAAGCATAACAGTGGTAATCTGAACTGTTCTTCCATACACTATCAGACAGTAACAGATATCATTTCCTATTTATAAGAAAATTCAGAAGAGAGGCACCTGGGGTCTCCTACTACTAAGAATCCTATAGTGAAATGTTAAGAGCCATGACTAGAAAATTTCATAATCTATATGATGCTGTCTGGAGAAGTATATATAAACCCACCATTTCATAGGAAAAGCAAAATCCATATAAGAATATGCAACATATATGAACAAGAGATGAAGAGATTATCAGATACAGTCACACTGGTAGAAATTTCTTACAGGTTAGCAAGATACACTTTCATTTGCCTTCCCTAAATGAAATATTAGAAGGAAACATATTATCTATTAGACTATCCACACAATTTGTTATCTAATTAATTTGTATTATGCTCAGCCTGTTTCTTATTCAGAGATTTGAAGAGGAGATTTTCAAAGCAATAACAATTTTTAAAAGAACAATTTTATTTCGCTTGACTAATAATCTTTAACAAGATTCCCTAGTAGTTTCCTTTTTAAAGAAATGAGCTACAATTTCATTGATTCAGGAAATATAGATAGTTGTAGTGAGCATAGGGTACATGATCATTCATGTTCATAGACAAAGAAAATGAATAACCATCAGGAATGGGGGTATAGCTCAGCAGTGCGGCACCTGTCTAGCAAATATGAGGAGCTGGGCAGTATCTTCAGAACCATGGGGGAAAAAAATAAAACTATATATATACATACATACATACATACATACATACATACATACATATTAGAACTACAATGCAAAACTGTGAAAACAAGCAGGCTTTAAAGTAGGTGGGCATCAGTTTCTAAAACTTTATATCAGTCTTCCAGCATACACAGTGCCAGGTGAAAACACCATTCAAGATAACAAATAGAGAGATCCAAGGTTATTATTGCTTTTGCCTCAGAAGATGAAGACAAACATTCCTGTTTAGTTCTCTATATATGCTTAAGCTAATCCATGTAATGTTTTAAAGACAACCAGCATGCTATTCCTTAATATCTATTTTACAGCCCTGTTCCACCAGCCCCTCGTCTAATCTTTCAGCCCCTGGGAAGGCCAGACTCCTTTGACAACAAACTCAAGACAGCATCAAGGTGGGTGACAAATGCACAAGCTCCATCTTACCTCTGATTCATCTGTAGACTCTTCAAGAGACCCAGTTTCCTGCAAACACAGAGGAGAGAGGTTTCAGAAGAATAAACAACATTTGCAACTGCAAAGAATCATTGTACCCACTTGCTTTTCTGGAAAAGTCATCTGCAATGGCATTTTAGATGATTCCACCTGCTTAACTCTCACACCTCTTTTACAACTTCATACCATGACTGTCGGGGGGGGGGGGGGATTATGGAGCTCCAAGCTTCTGTTTTCCTCCCTCAAACACTGAACAAATTATCCTAGGAATTTGATATGTGAGATATGAACACTCAGCTAATGGAAATCCATCTAGCAAAACATCACTGATACCCCAAGGGAACAAGAAACCACCATATCAAATGAGCCAGTTTTTAATACCAAAATCTCTTGTGTTAATGAATCAAAATTACTGTCTTTTTAAAATTTTTAGGGAAAAAATTAGTTTGTGGGAAGGGGGAGGGAGGTACCTGGCTTGGGTTAGTTTATTGAGACAGGTTCTCATATTCCAGGCTGACCTTGAACATTATGAAACTTGATGACCTTGAACTTCGGGTCCTCCTTCCTCTACAGCCTATTTGCTGAGATTATAGGCATGTGACACTAGGTCTGGTTTTATGTCAAGTGGAGGATTGAACTCAAGGCTCTGTGTATGCTAGGCAAGCACTCTACAGTTAAGCAACATCCCCAAGCCTAGAACAGTTATTGAAGAAAGAATCTTCCACAATGGTACTCATGAAATGTGGCATCAGCCCTTTAATAAACCAGTAACTCTAAGACAAATTCCTCCACTTAGAGCAGTTCCCTTCTTGCTGCACAATGAATCTTGCTGCTCTGGAGGAAACAAAGCAAAAAGGGAAAAAATGGACTTGATCCTGCTAATCTCTCACCTGTCCACTGAAAGAGAATCTGCTGATGCCATGCATCCTCAAAGAGGTCAGCAAAATGAAGATTTACTTAACGTACTTATAGATATCAATAGCAATAAAAAGTTACAGCTAATATGCTGACACCGAATGTAAGCATTTTACAATCCATGAGGTAAACAAAGAGAACAACAAAAGAAGTGGGGTAAGAATATTTTAGATATAACATAGTTTTAAGGAAAATAGAACATTTTAAAGAAAGTCAGATGCACTTTATACTCAACTCAAGACAGACAGAGGGATGAATGTAAATCTGATGTTCAAAAGCAGCTTTATTTTATATGACAAAAAAAAAACCAATAAAAGCTTGGAAGGAGACAGGTAACTTCTAGAGGAAGTTTAAGTCTTAAGGAAAATATAGTCCTTGTCTGTGAAGACCATGTGAATTACATGCAATTAAGAATTTCACTATACATGCGTCATTAACAGGGATTATCCAGAGACTCTCTTCTCCTTGCCCATGCAGTTTGTTTGATTTAATGTGACTCAGAATCTTAGAACTCTCATTAGTTTGAAGCTGTAATCCTCCAAAACAACTGGCTGGTCGTACATCCACAAGCCACAAGAAGAAAGGAAAGGAAAGGAAAGGGAAGGGAAGGGAAGGGAAGGGAAGGGAAGGGAAGGGAAGGGAAGGGAAGGGAAGGGAAGGAAGAGAAATCCAAATTTCCTACCATTTGACAGTTATTCAGTTAATGGCATGTATTCCACCTCCCCTTCTAAACAATTTCTCCTCTGCACTAGCCACCCAGTTCCTGCTTTTAGCCCTCCTACCACCTTGAGTTAGCCCAACAGAATATAGAGGCCACAAATAATCCAAGTAAGCAGCACTAATTTCCCACAAGCGTCCTAAGAAAACACAACGGGAAAGGGCTCGTCATTTATAATGATACTGGAAGAACTAGGTCTCTGCATTTAAAAGAATGAATGCAACTCAAAATGGACAAAATGCCCAAAGTTAAGCTATAATATCGTGACACTCCATATAGAAACCTTACTTGACATTGCCTTGCCATTGATTTCTTGGATATCTCACAAAAATCTAAGGCTATAGATGTAAAACTAAATGAATAACACTGCCTCAAACTAAAAATCTTCTCCATAGCAAAGCAGATAATATATAAAGACAGCCTATGGGCTGGGGGTAAAAAAATCTGTCAGCCATAAACTTCACAAAGGGCTAACCTCCCAAACCGGCAAAGAATGCACACAACTCAACAGCAAAAAATAAAAATAAAAAATAAAAGCTAATTTTAAAAAGATCCTAAATAAACATTTCTCCAAAGAAGACATTCAAAAATGAACAAATGATACAATAAAAGGTGCTCGGCCTCTCTATTCTCAGAAATGCTAATCAAGGCCACTCTATCACTTCAGATAACTGTAGGATAGCTTTTGCCAGAAAGACAAGGGATGAGGAGAGCTGTGAAGGGTCTGTTGCATTGTCTCCTTATATGTGCAATAGAAACGGGGGAAGGGGGGACATCAAATAGGCAAACATAGTAAAGCAGTAGCTACAAGACAGGGGTATATGGAAATGGGTTAATATGGGTCACAGCACACAAAACAGCAGATATGTAAGACTAAGTGTTCTAAAGAGCTCTCGTACAAAATAAGAGCCATAGTAGCTGAGGGTATATTCAATGAATTCTAAGGATTTTTGCCAGAGAGCAAATTAGTTATAGAAAATGGACAAGTCTGAGAAGGAATGAGTAACTTTATGTTTCTCTATGGTAACCACTTTATTCACACATATATGCATCTTATAGCATCATGATGTATACATTAAACACACAATAGAAATTTATTTTATATATTGTTATAGTTACTGGTCTGACTTTGCTACTGACCATCTACTCATAATGCTAAATGTCATAATGCTCTATGCCTATAATACAGCATATGAACATTTCTAATGCCTTAGGCTAGAATAATGAGGTATAGAGATTGAATTTAATGGTTTCTAAAATATCTCTGATCCCTGAGTTTCTTAAGCATTAAATAGCACTAGCAAAGCAATATTGTGACACCCATGCTAAAAACCTGTGTCTAGATTCTGATTTCCCTTATCTAGAGTGCTAAAAACATACTTGGCTACACTTCCAGAAAAATTACATTACCCAAATATACATACTTGGTAAATGGGATAGTGTCCACTCACATGACTCATTAACATAAATGAACATAAATCATCAACCAACAGAGCTGGCCCAGAATCTCAAAATCCAATTTCTTATTTGTTCCACACCAGAAAGAATGCAGTGTCGGAGAGTTTCAGGGGCTGGCACTGGCTGAGAACATGTGTTTCAAGACTCTCTAAGACCTACCATCAGCATTAGCACAGACTACATGAACAAAGATATGACCTCAACACATTGACACTTTCATCCACATTATGAAAGCAATGCATAATAGACCTCAGACATTAGCCCAGTACGGTTGCTTAGCCCCATTCTTTGACCAATCCCACTTAATGTTCTAAAGACAAAGAAGTAAACAAAAAGGCATAAAAAAGCAAACCCAAGAAACAAGACTGAACTATGAGAGCAGTTATGATTAAAGACAGCAAAAACGTTTTCAACATTTTTAGCCTCAAGAAATCTCATATTTGAATCATGAAAATATAAGCTAAAACTGTGTTGTTCTCTATGTAATAGAAGTCAAACTCACCAAAACACCTCACAAATAATGTATGCATATAAGACAGAAGTAAAATAGAGATCATCAGAGCAATGCTGTGATGGGGAGTTATTAGTAGGTAAAGGTTCAGTGTGTAAAAAACTCCAGAGGTGTATGGTGGTGATGACTGCACAGCAACTTGAATATGTTTAATCCAACTGAAACACAGAAACTTCATGTCCAGCTAAAAACTCTACGCTGTTTTGACTGAAGCAAAGGTGTTGGGCTAGAAGATATCCACTGACACAAATGCATAGTCACTCAAACTCTAGGCAGCAAGCTTAACAATAAATTCAGTAATTTACCTTTCTTTCCCAAAGCCATCTTTAGAACTCCAACCATCTATCTGAAGAACTTCACCTATGATGTGTGTTGGCCTTGAGAATTTCATCAGCTGCCCAAAGCACGGATCAGACTGATACTGCCATCCTCAAAACCAGCAGTGGTCTCCCAGGCCAATACTAGACCAGCAAGGCAGACAAAGAGTGATGTCTGACACCAGGAGACTTCTAGTCTTTTTCTCCAGCCCCTCCACAAATCTATACCCCTCTAGCTACACTAAGTAAGCTGTCACTGAGAATCACATGCTCATGTCTCCATGCTAGAAGCAGCAAAGTGACAAGTGGGATTTAGGTGTGACCTACAGATGTGTTGTTTAACCTAGGTGATGATGTTCAAAAACATCCCTATAAAAATATCAATTTGCAACTTCATAAAGATCTCATTACATCTACATAGTATCAGTATTTCTAACTAACTGAAATTGGAGCTGAGGAGCACTGCTGGGATGGAGGGCATTTTACCCCCAACACCACTACCAACCTCACTTAGATCTTGAACAGCAGCCTTGAGTTGTGATCCCCAATGAGATTTGCCTTAGAATATTCCCTCCACTTAACCTTAGCTCAATTCCACAAGGATCCTTATGGTTTTCCAGCTTCAAGAACTGAGTGGGGAAGATGTCCTACTGCTTCAACATGAGCTTTACTGTCATGACCCTAGGTTCATGGTACCATCCTGGGATTTAAATGTGCAAAGCATGGCTATTTCTAAACATTCACTTTCCTCAACAGCCCAACCATGGTTGCTCTAGCCAATCCTGGATCTGGACAATTAATCCTTGTCTTATTTATAAATTAACTATTTCACCCTAACCACTTTAGTAGATTTATTAAAAAAAAAAAGCCTCAGAGAATAAGTTAACAGGCAAGAAAACAGAGGCACTGAAGTATATAGAAACATGGTATTTATTTTGTAAGGAGGAGATATTCATAAACATAGACTGCACCATCTGATACTAATCTCTAAGATGCAGTAGTGGAAATCAAAATAAAAACTCTCTCCTACAGCCAAAACACAGATGGTTAATTTTGTGGCTGTGTGGGGAGGACGAAAGTGCATGAAGGTTAAGAAGAGGAAGAAATGTGGAGAATATGATCCATATTACACCTGAATTAGTAACATCCCAACATTTTAGACGATACGATGATTTCACTCGAACTATACTAAACAGAATTCACAATGTGACAATTTTAAGTGTTCTCCTCCTACCAGATTCATTTCAGTACTTAGGGTTTGGAAGCTAGTAGCTCTTGGGGAGATACAGACATGAGTAAGCTATAGTCTTCATTCTGAGGACTCAGCAATCCTCAGGAGACAAATACACCAACCAGACTTCAAGCAGAGTGTTATTCATGAGAGGTCGGAACAAACACTACTGGGCATCTGTGACTATGAAAGCCACCTATAAATCATTCCAGAACTAAGTAAAACTGCTGGTTACAAGAATTCCAGGCAGAATGGTAGCTATTAGCTTTCCATGAACTATAAAACACAAATGTTACTTTTACAAAGTACTTTTTCTATATTCAGCAAAATCAAGGCTTCCATTATGGCTTAAAGACATCTGTTTACCCATACTCAAGCAGTGATTTTAGCTTTAAACTGTGAATTTTTTATGGTATGTTAACTTAGTACAGATGTCACCATTTTGGCTATTCATAAAATTAAAGGAGAAGCAATGATCAAAGAACACAACACTCAGGAAAGATAAGCCAATGGATTTAATCTTGTGCTATTCATTTTGGAAAGATGTTTGCATTTATAGGACAGGGTACCAAGAAAATGCTTTGCCTCCCTCTGTAATTTGTCATAGTAGTTCATTTAATACATATGCCAACACCTAAAGTTCTCAGGAGAGTGAAAAAAAGACGTCAAGATTTCCAAAAGGATTCAAGGTGGAAAAATATGAGCACATTTACTTACTTGATTTTTGTGTCTTTTGTCATCAAAAAAACTGTTTAACAAAGGCCTACTGTCAGATTTGAACAGCTTCTTACTGTAGGTGAGAAGTGCACCACTCCAGAAAATAAGAAAAACCTACTCTTGTTTAATCTTCAAAGAACTAATAGTCTGAATACAATTGTTTTATTTATTTTCTTTTAAAGAATCATAATTTCTTATGAATTCACAAAACAGTATATGAATATTTGCTTCTTTCTGCAACAGACAATGGACTACTCAAAATTTTTAAGGCCACACTGATACCAACTGGGAAGGAATGTTCTTTCCCAATAGTACATCAGCTGTTAAGCACCACAGGAGGATAAGGGTTAAAAGGAAAACCATCAAGATGATAAGAGCTAATTCCACTTCATAAAGTTCACTTATATCTATGAATATATATTTATATGAAAAATACATATTCATATATGAAATTTAGATTTAGGTTCTTCAGCATATTTTAATAAGCAATGTGGTCTAGTGAAAAAATATAGATTTTGGAGACATGAGACTAAAAACATTATAGATATAAGCATGAGAAATTTCAAACTGAATTTCAATCCATTTGTCTGTAAAATCCAATAGTTTAATATATTAAGTATCAAGCAATATCCCAATATTGGTCATCAGTCATGAATAAATTCTTACCATGTGGCTCGCAATAGTGAAAATACACACATAAAATATAAGCCTTAAGACATAAGTATTATGCAGAAAATATAAGAAAGTGGTTTCAAAGAATGAACAGAAGTCTCGATCAGAAAGCAGAATTCCAGAGGCATGAGGAAAATAAAGGAGAAAGCTCTGTGGATAGCAAAAGTCCTGAAAAGGGCCAGTGTGAGCACAGGTTCTAGGGAGGAAGCAGCCAGGCTTATTTACAGAACAAGAAAAGCAATATTAGGTAGAGTGGCAGGAGGGTAAGATCATGGAAGGAAATCAAGTCAGAGAGTGGTGGAAGCCATGGCTGCACAAAGCCCTGGTGAGCAATTCCCATATGGGCACTGTTGTACCACATTTTGGGATGAGAGGTTTTGAGACATGGAGGATTTATATGACTTCTATATCAGAATAAACATTTACCTCACACAATTCTTTTGTTTGTTTGTTTTTTGTTTATTTGTTTTGTTTTCTGAGACAGGGTTTCTCTGTGGCTTTGGAGGCTTTCCTGGAACTAGCTCTTGTAGACCAGGCTGGTCTTGAACTCACAGAGATCCGCCTGCCTCTCGAGTGCTGGGATTAAAGGCGTGAGCCACCACGGCCGGGCAACCTCACACAATTCTTTTCGAAGGGCTAAATGTCATGTGAAAGGGTTTTTAAGCTTGAAAGCACTGTACAATGTGAAACAACTGATTATCTACCTAATTTTCTCATTTTTAACATCAGCTTTGTCAAACTCTTCTGCATGAGTGGGAATAAAAGGGGCACTCCATTCTATCACACTGTGTCTAATCTAAGAACTTAACGAACTTGGACTTGTTTATCTATAAAACCATAACTAAGTTTCAACAGAAATGGAAATGCTCAATGTCTCGCAGTAGTCAAACTGAGTAAGGCCTGCTGTGAAGGCAAGCTCTGTTTCTCTTTGACTTGCAGTGCAAAAGATAGTCTGCACGAATAATGCACAAATGATGGGTAAGAGGCTCTTGCTAACACAATGTCCAAACCCATATTCTTCCTCGTCAAATTCCTTAACTTTTGGCACACATAAAATAAGCACGGGTGCGAATGGTCTACAAGTCAATGTCTCGTATGACAGTAAACAGTTCATCACCATATCACTTCTTAAAGACATTTCAGAAACTTGCTGACAGGCCATTTAATGTAAGAGGGGAAATATATATGTCAAACTGAAGTGACACTAGAAACGTAAACTTAAGGGGTCTCTTCCAAGGTCTGCCATCAGTCTTTTAGTTTGGAAGTTCATTCATTTTGTTCTTTACCCTAATGTGTGGTTATCAGAACGTCTGTATGAAAATGTCACTAATTTCTACTCAAACCTCGGTGCCACCTACTGAGCTGCAGGCTGGACGCTGCCATCTAAGTCTTGCCAACAACAGGGATAATCCCTTAAACCTTGCATAGCCCACACTTGACTTTCCTTCTTTGAAAAATTCTACTTAACATAAACCAAAAGAGCTGAGCCGAAGCTAGGCCGGCTCGGACGATGGGGGTGTGCGTGGCGCTATACACGAGGGGAGGGGCCGCCCCAACTAGCCCGGCCAGGACCGCCTCGCCCCCGGCCCTCCGCGCCCCAGAACCCCTCACTCAGGTCTCCATTTCCCCTCTGCCCCGAACTAGCTCTGCCAGTATTTACCTGCTCCTCTGCTTCCGCCATAGTGCAGCCTGAGAGTCACATGACATACCCGGAAATAAGGGAAAACAGCCCCTGGCCACAGCCTTCTGGGAAATGTAGTTTTCCCCCACACCAGTCCGGTTCCTTATCCAACTCTCATTTTTACTCTACAGAGTTCTGTTTAAGAGAACTTATATAAACTTATATAAATATTATATATATGCATATATATACATATATAATGTTTCATTTTGTTGTTTGTATATGTTCTGTTGTTACTGTGGCACCTATTAAGCGCTTTCTATTCCAGGATCTGGTTTATAGTAAAATTATGAATTATTTCATTTAGTTCTCTCAGCAATCCCTGTTGTTACCTTCATTTACAGGGAAGAGCACAGCACCTCAGAGATCTCACTAATCTTATATATAAGAAGCCTAGGTTTAGAATTCGTCCCTGCCCCATGCCCAAGACTACCATACCAAATGTTCTTCAGGCTAATACAGTTGCTGTGCCTGCCCACTTCCCTTTTAAAAGGATAGTGACTGTAAAAGAATGTCTGCAGTGTTTTCAGAAAATATTCTTGGTACATTAAATTGATGCCTTTCATTTTAACTTATTTTTGGTACAGATTTTTTCCCTCATGTATGTCTGTGCAAAGTTGTGAGCCTGGTATCCTCATAAGCCAGACAGAACTTATCAAATTCCCAAGAATTAGAGATACAGATATTTGAGAACTACCATATAAGTGTTGGGAATCAAACTCTGAACCCCTGGAAGAGAAGCAATAGCAATTGATATATAAATACTGAATTTTTAAAAACCCCTTTTGTTTAATTATTTGCTAAGCTTGCATTGACTGTCTTCAAGATAAAATGTAAGTTTGTCATTTGCAAAAGCTGAAAACCATCATTTAGAAAACTTGACCCTACCCTATGTTTCTGAACAAAATCAACTATCTTTCCTATTCCTTGGCAATCCATTCATTGGTCCAAAGATAGTCATTATCAGTTTATAAGAGGTAGCACAATTGGTAGTTTGTGGTGGGTGTTACATACTCAGTACTATGGTCTTCCCATAGTCTCTGGGTGTTGCTTTCTCCATCCATTTTCCTCAGTGGCCCAGAAGCCATGATAATGTCATCTCTCAAACACTTGGGTTTCCCCAAGGGTCTAAACAGCCTCCAGTCCATGCTGGGATCCCTCTTCCAGCCTGCTCCTCACTCCGCTCATTTAGACACCCACAGACAAAAACCCAAGGGAGGGAGGGAGGGATTGGGGAAGGAGAGAGGGAGGGAGGGAGAGAGAGAGAGAGAGAGGGAGGGAGGAGGGAGAGAGAGAGAGAGAGAGAGAGAGAGAGAGAGAGAGAGAGAGAGAGAGAGAGAGATCCCTGGTTTTGTGTTGATGGCAGAACTGGAGCTGGAGTCAGTTGAAAGTCTTCATTGAAAAAGTCCCTCTCATGGCTGGAGATATGCATCAGTGATTAAGTGTGCCTGGCATCACCATCTTCAGGACTCAGCCTGAACAGACACATGTGCATATGCTCTGTGCTCACTCACATAGACACACAGACACATGCATGATAAATAAGTAAATAAATAAATAAATAAATGATAATTTTACAATAAGAAACAAAAGGGCTTCTGAGAACCTAAATCAGCCAGGGCTGCAGCTCTGATTTCATTGCTGATTTTCCTGTCTGTCTATCCGTCTGTCCCTTGGGTTGTTTTTTTCCAGCATCTGGAGCTCATTGGTTGTATGTTGAATGAGTTCCCTCCAAAGATTCTTTAAAGGACACATCCCTTTCATGCACCACACAGGTTCTGCTCTTAGAAACAATGTAATGAAGAACACACTATGGTAGTCTAGACAAGCAAAGCAGAAAGCCAATCATCAGCTCTGGCTGGTGGTGGACTTTCAACTCTTTGGAATGAAGAATGTTTGACCTTTTTTCCTTTTCAAAAGGGATCTTGTGGGATGGATTGAAAAAGAAGTTGAAGATTGCTGCAAATACTTCTCTACTCACCCAACCCCAGAGAGCCCTAAAATAATGCTCTCCACATCTTCTGTTTTTGCTCTAACAAAATACAGGGAACATGGAATTCATTGGGAATTCACAGGGAAGATGGGATGCAGAAGCATACAAAGATGAAACTTATTACAGGCTAGGTTCATTCTGGGCTACTGGGCAGAATGAAATTGGCATGTGACCTCTGAACTCCAAGTTTTTCCTGTAGGAGTTTGAGTTTCCTTTATCTGAAAGGTCCTAGTGCAGTGTCTTGCTACACAAAGTACTCTCCAGAGACCACTTGGAACCTTGTTAGGACGAAATGAATAGAGACCTTTTGAGTAACTTACTGAACAATAATTGAATTTCAATAATGACAGGTTATACATACATAGGTAAAAGTTTGAAAAGTGCTTGACCTAGCAGTTATTAATTCTATGTCAGATTGCTTATTTAACACTCATCGCTCATCCATCCTCTCCCTTCAGAGATGGAGTTAAAGACTAGGTTCAACTCCTCCTTCTCCTTGTATAGGACTTAAAACTTATTACACAGTGCTAGCAACCAGACCTCAGTTTTTGTATTTATAGTTTGCTGAGTTTAAAGATCTGTCTTAAAAGTTATTCCTGTAGGTTTGAAAGAGTGTAGTAACTTGGTAAAGTATGATAGCCATTTTATTCAAAATAACTTTATCTCATTTTAAACAATATGAATGGCTTCAATGTTAACCCTTATGAAATACTACTTCTATTCTAGCAATAAGAGCTCAGCAAAGTGAGAAGGTGACCTTTAAAAAGTGTCAGCTTTGAAGCCTTTCTGACAAAGTAGCAGTTTTAAGAAACCACTCCAGTCTTGAGCCTCTATGCGTACTTACCATGGCCTTCCCCTCAAGGTGCTTTTATTTTTCTGCTCAATTTATTTTGGAGAGATGATATCAGGCTTTAGATTGTTGCCTTTTCCATCCTAAGATCTTTAGGATGAAATGACAAGCAAACTCATAGTACATTACATTACCTGCTTCAAACAGTACCCTTCTATCCTTTCTTTAATGTACTTTTTCCTAAAATGGTGAAAATAGTATTGATGTTATCTTTAGTGATAATAAGCCTCAGTTTATTTCACATTTTCATTTTTCAAAAATGGAACCCATGAAATCTTCATAGTCTACTACTTTAAATGTTATTTTAATAAACAGCTTACTGGAAATATAAAGTGTCAACTCCCTACCTCTAGTTTTTTTTTTCTTTTAATCCTGAAATACTCAAGTTATAAAGAGAAAAGATTTATTGTGGTTCACAATTTAGGGCATTTTAATCCATAACAAATCACCACCACTACCACCACCGGGCTTTAGAGCCTTTGAAAAGGCAGCAGATCACAGTGAGGGTGAAACAAAACCAATTTATGGTCAAAAAGCAAAAGACAGGAAGAGGGACTAAGGTTCCACTTCTCTCTCTAATACCACACCCAATTCCCTCTCATTAAATTCCAATTCTTTTTTTCCAGTTTTTATTTTTTAATTTCACTTTACATCCCAACCACAGTTCTCCTTCCCATGCCTTCTTCCACCCTCCCTCACCTCCCCACTAGCCTACTCCCAGTCCACTCCTCCTCACGGGTAAGGGCTCTCATTAGGAATCAACATAGTCTGGCACAATAGGTTGGGGCCTGGCCCCTCTCCCATGCATTAAGGCTGAGCCTGGCATCCCACCATAGGGAATGAACTCCAACAAGCTAGCTCATGTACAAGGTTTGTATCATGGTCCTACTGCCAGGGCTCCCATAATCCAAACTTTACAACTGTCTCCCACATATGGAGGGCCTGGTTTGGTCCCCTAACGTCTCCACAGTTATAAGTCTAGAGTTCATTTGTTTCCATGTGCTTGGTTCAGCTGTCTCTATAGATTTCTCCATTATAATCTTGGCCTCCCTTGTTTATATGTTCCCTCCTTCCTCTATTTGCCTGAATTCCCAGAGCTCAGGGGAATTGTTGGGTTCTTGGTGTGGATCTCTGCATCTGGTTCCATCCTTTACAGTCATTTTGGAAATCATTGCGACAGTTTCTAAGAAAATTGGGAATCAACCTACTTCAAGACCCACTCTTAGGCATTTACCCAAAGAATGCTCAATCATACCACAAGGACATTTGTTCAACAATGTTCATAGCAGCATTATTTGTAATAGCAAGAACCTGGAAACAACCCAGATGCCCCTCAACCAAAAATGGTTAAGGAAAATGTGGACATTTACACAATGGAGTACTACTCAGCAGTAAAAAAATGATGACATCATGAAATCTTCAGGCAAATGGATGGAAGTAGAAAAAAACATCCTGAGTGAGGTAACATGGTATGTATTCACTCATAAGTGAATATTTGATATAAAGCAGAGGATAACCAGACTAACGTCCACAGCTCCAGAGAAGCTAGGTAACAAGGAGTACCCTAAGAGGGACACATGGATTACCCTGGGAAGAGAAATTAGATGATAGCTTCGGGGCAAACTGGGGATAGGGGGTGTTATATGGGAGAGGGGAGGGAGGATGAGAGCAAGACGGAAGGAGATGGCCTAGGCAGGGAAGGATGCAGTAGAAGAGCATTAAAAAAACATATCTTACTAGAGAGATTGGCTTAGGAAGAAACCTAGTGCTAGGGTAACTTCCAAGAATCCACAAAGAGGCCCCCAACTAAGACTTCTATCGATAGTAGAGAAGACACCTGAACTGGCCTACCTCTGTAACCAGATTCCAATTTTTAAAGGTTCTAGGACATTCCAAGGCACCAGGCTGGGGAGGAACCAAAAAGTCACCGCTTGGGTTTTCAGGAAACACTTCATATCCATGTCATAGATGTCAGTAAACCCACTAGAATTTTAAAAGAATCCTTTTCTAGTTAATAATAAGCATAATATATGTTTATACATGTAATTAAAAAGATAAATCATATATGTGAGTTATCCATTTCAGTCACTTTTGCTGAATATATCTTTGTATTCTCCTCCTCCTCTCCTTCAACTATTCCCCTTTTCCTTTCTGCTCTTTTGTTGTGTTTATAGATTAGTTTTCTAACAAAAATATGGAATCAAATTTTGTCTGCTTTCTTCACTTAGTACTATGTCAAGCTCACTTTGAATTAATATTATATATTGTCCTAAAATATTCCATTATTGGCCCTGTCCCTCCCCGGCCCCAACCAACCCCACCCCCAAGCCTTCACCCCATCCCCCCTCTGCTCCCCAGGGAGGGTGAGGCACTCCATGGGGGATCTCCAAAGTCTGTCATATCATCCCAGGCAGGGCCTAGACCCTCCCCCATGTGTCCAGACTGAGAGAGCATCCCTCCATGTGGAATGGATTCCCAAAGTCAATTTGTGTACCAGTGATAAATACTGGTCTACTACTCAAGGCCCCATAGATTGTTGAGGCCTCCTTACTGACACCCACGTCCAAGGGGTCTGGATCAGTCTCATGCTGGCCTCTCAGCCATCAGTCTGGGGTCCCTGAGTTCCCCCTTGTCAGGTCAGCTGTTCCTGTGGGTTTCACCAGCCCGGGCACGACCCCATTGCTCATCACTCGTCCCTCTCTGCAACTGGGTTCCAGGAGCTCAGTTCAGTGTTTAGCTGTGAGTGTCTGTGTCTGCTTCCATCAACCACTGGATGAAGGTTCTAGGATGGCATATAAGGTAGTCATCAATCTCATTATTGAGGAAGGGTATTTAAGGCAGCCTCTCCACTATTGCTTAGATTGCCAGTTGGTGTCATTCTTGTAGATCTCTGGAAATCTCCCTAGTGCCAGATTTCTCTTTGAACCTATAATGGTTCCCTCTATTATGATATCTGTTATCTTGCTCTCCTCTATCCTTCCCCTGACTCAACATTCCTGCTTCCCTATGTCCTCCTCTCCCCTCTTCTTCCCCCCTCTCTTACTCCCATCTCCCTCAGATGCTGAAGATAAACTGGAGGAAATAGATTCATCAACCAAAGAAAATCTTAAGTACAACAAATCCTTAACACAAAATATCCAGGAAATACGGGACACTGTGAAAAGACCAAACCTAAGAATAATAGGTATAGAAGAAGGTGAAGAAGCCCAGCTCAAAGGTGCAGAAAACATATTCAACAAAACCATAGAAGAAAATTTTCCCAACCTGAAGAAGGGCATGCCCTTGAGAGTACAAGAAGCCTACAGAACACCAAATAGAATAGACAAAAAAAGTCCCCTCACCACATAATAATCAAAACACCAAACATATGGGATAAAGAAAGAATATTAAGAGCAGTGAAGGAAAAAGGCCAAGTAACGGGCTGGAGACGTGGCTCAGATGTTAAGAGCACTGATTGCTCTTCCAGAGGTCCTCAGTTCAATTCCCAGTAACCATAATGGATGGCTCACAACCATCCATTATGAGATCTGGTGCCCCCTTCTGGTGTGCAGATATACATGGAAGCAGAATACTGTATATGTAATAAATAAATAAAATCTTAAAAAAAAAAAAGGCCAAGTAACAAATAAAGGAAGACCTATAAGAATTACTCCTGACTTCTCCATGGGAACTCTGAAAGACAGAAGATCCTGGATAGATGTTCTACAAACACTAAGAGACCACAGATTCCAGCCCAGACTACTATACCCAGCAAAACTCTCAATCACTAGATGGAGAAAACAAGATATTTTAAAACAATCTTGATAAACATCCTTTTTGCTGTATACTTTGATTATAGATAATTAACATTTCTCTTGTCCAATTGCTAAATATTTCTTTAAGAACATATATTGAAAGGAGATGGCCTGATCATTAACACCTTTAAAGTCATCATAAAAGCTTTTTGTAAATAACACAAAATGCCTTTTAAAGATCCCTTAAACACTGATGTGTACTGATATGGAGTACTTGAGAAGATCTTCACAAGCTATATGTTAAGATGACATTTAGAATACTAGATGGAACAAATTTTAGGAAATACAACTTTTGGAAAACTAAAATGTAAAATAAGCATGGGATTCTACTGTTTCTTTCTATCAGATATATTCAGGGGCCATTGTTTGAAAGGACTACAACATATATTGTGTGTCTGCAACCCACTTACTGAACTGCTTTCATATTTTTGACAGAAGAGCACAAAACAAGTTTTAAAAGCATGAATTCAATCTATCCGAATCCAGGTGTTTGACTGTACCAGGAAAATGTATTATTTAATAAAGTCCTTCATTTTCAATCAAAATTTTGAAACAATATACTCAACACATCCTGTCACTAGATCCAAAAATTATTTACAAACAATGGTCTGCTTTTCAGGAGAATTTAAGGTGAAGGTATTTTTGTAGATAAGCTCAGCTTCTCTTTCATATATATTTAGTCTTTCAGACATAAAAGCAAACTAACAAAATTGCAAAACAAGAGGACAGAGGGAGAATAAGGATCTTTTGTACAAACTAAAAACAATGTTTGTCCCCAATTATGCTTTAAAATTTAACATAAATAAAATGTTAGTTGTTGAAAACTAATACTCATTTCTTATTTTGAAATATAGTAGTAAGAAAGGTTCTTAGTCAGATAGCTATTTGATCATCATACAGCTGACTCCACAGATGATATGAACATAACACAGCATATTATTGATGTTATAAAAGGAATTAAAGGAATAAACCCCATTATGGTAGTTTAATAATTTGAACCTTGATTACACAGTTGTTTACAATGAAAATAAAATTTAACCATACCTGTAGCCAGCCCCTAAGTAGGCGTGGCTACAGCTTCCCCTACATAAATGAGGCACAGTTTGCTGTCAAAGCACTAAGTTTTTTGTTTACATTTTTTATAATAGTTGGAAATCTTTCCTCTAACCAACCAAAATAAATTATTTTCAATTTCTAACAATCTGAAAATCTTTCCAGGTTTACACTCTGTTTCACAATATGCAAATATCAAAGACTCTTCACAAGTCTGGAGTCATTTCAATATAATGTCATTCCTTGGAGGGAACTTGGGTTCCAGCCTTAAGCTGTGCTCTGAGTCCCACCATGCTGTTGACTGGTCAATGCCCTCAATGTGTCTGCAGACAAAGAGTCATTTCATCCTTAATAGTGTATGTCTGTGTTTGCAGGATGGTCTGCTCTTTGGAGAGACCTCAGCAAAACTCCCAAGTCAGCAGACCCTGCTTGTCTGGACTACCCAAAGGATATCAAGCATTTCTATCAGCAAAGTTCTCCCAGGTTAAACAGTTAAACCGGATGTATATTTCTGCAAAGCAAATGACTTTTGTGTGGAAGGAAAATGACTTTTCCTTCCTTCATGCTACCTAAACTAAAATAGCACAAGGCTATACTTTATCTAAATCTGAGCTCTAATGAGATCATGTACAGCAATGCCAGTGACACACAGTAGTGTTTAGTTGAGTATATTTAAATGCTTATTTTCACCATTAGCTGAATGGAGATTTCTGCATAGACTTTCATCTGGCTTATACCAAGGATTATATGATACAGCACTTGTCCAATAGTTTCCATGAGTTAGTTCCGAGACTCTATATCAGACACTTTGATGAATAAATGTGTCTAAGATCCTGACTCCCCTCCCCAAATTATTAATAATACACCATCATTATATAATCTGTTTAGACAATAGTTCAGAAGGCATGTTTTCTACAACACATATATGCATATGTATCCATAGTAGTTATCAGTTTAACCAATACCTTGTAGCAAATGTAAAATGTGAACCAAAGGTTAAAGGACAGTTCTGCCGAACTTGTGTGAGAGAAGCTACATAGCTAAATGTATAGTGTGAAAATATTGGACTAAATTCACAGAGACTAAGGATGGTTGTTATTTTGCGTACCTTAAATTTTACTCTTTTCCTTTACCCCATCCTCCCCCACCCCGGAAAAATTCCAAGCAGGTGCATGCCATCTGTTTCCCCACGGCAACAGGCTGCTTTGTGCAGTCTTCATTCTATGATACTCCCTGACCAACCAGATGGCAGCAACCTTCATTATTTTTTCATTCTAGCTTCAGTTTCAATTCCTTCCTCTTCACAGAAATAGCCTTTCCTTCCTATTTCCTTTCTTTCTCCCCTAGCCTCCTCAATAATGAGGCTAACCCAGGGCCATAAATGCTCCCCATCCTGGGGCATCTGTGACTGGAGAGCTGAGAGTGGCTACGTCAGACTTCAAACCCCTGATCCGTGGTTCCGCTCAATGCCATTAAGGGGTGCTTGAAAGAGACTGCCTGAGTACATGGCTTGTGGTACGTTTTTTTTTCTTTCATACTTCTCAGTGAGTCTTTCTAAAGAAATACATTTTGAGCTAAGAGCACCTTTCAAAGTGCAGAGTATATTTGTAAGTTTCAAGAAATTAAAAACCAGGCCGCCACCTGCCAAAATAGTTGAAATGGGGCACCACACTCTTGGAGTAGGGGTCTGCCCTGGTTAAAGAAAAGATTAAACTTCCTAATTAAATATAGGAATGAATGCTTAAAAATGAAACATACATTGTTTTTTAAAGATCACATAGCAATCCGCACATTAAAAAAAGATTTTCACAATTGTTTTTAGTTAGGTATGTACATACATGTGCTTGTGCCCATCGAGTCCACATAAATGCAGTTGCTTTCCGAGGCCAGTAGGGGGTGTTGGATTCCCTGGAGCTGGAGTTACAGATAGTTGTGAGTTGTTTGACATGGGTGCTGGGGACTGAGTGCTGGTATTCTTCAAGAATAGCAAGTACTCTTAACCACAGGGTCAAGTCTTCAGTCCCTACAATTCATACTTTCAAGTAGACAGTATGTTTGCTAACTGCATTACAAGATAAGTCTCTAACAGAAACGATGTACCTTAATAAGAGGTACAGCCTCCCCTTGAACAATAGTTCCTCTACATTATTTTCATTCTAAGGATTTAGAGCTTTTGTAAGCCGTTATAACCTCATGATCCAGAATGAGGAGCAATGTGGTTATGGCAACTGACTTTTTCCGATAACCAGGGCTTGCTCCCATTTTATCCTTAGCCCTAAAAGGAAATTTAAAGGACGAGTCTATGTACCAAGTACTAAATGCACTAGATATTATAATGAAAGTTTAGTATAACCCTATCACATATTGACAATGAATTAATTGAACATCACACTGAGTGGAAATACTCTCACTGAGTTTTCAGAAAGTAAATTTAAGATGTTATAATTGCTTCATAACCATACTCCATTGTTATAAAGCTCGGCTCCTCTGTTGACAGAAGCCATGCCGCACATCTCTGACTGACTCTGTTGTCACTTAGCTTTTTTCACATCACTGTATATAGTTTTCAGAACTTTCTAGCAATTCTAAGGAAGAAGAGATAAAAGAGGAGATGAATGAAAACATGAAAGGTTTACCTGTGGCCATGGATTAAACTTCTGTTTCTGATTTCTAATTCATTACTTTTCTTAAAATAGCCTTGCTTTATATCCTAAGGACATCACATTTCACATTAGAACACAAGTGTGCAACATCAGAGTCAGAAATGCTGCATAGGTCTTTTCTCTACATCATCACATATGATAAATCCAATCACAGTAACTTATAAAGGGTGTGTTAATTTTCATACATGGCAACTTCTTAAGTTTTAAAAAGAATATTTAGCTTTATTTTATGCTTGTGAGTACTTGCCTGCATGTATATATGTGTACCGTGTGGGTACCCTGTGCCTAAGTATGGCAGAAAAGGGTGTTAGATCCCTGGAACTGGAGATAGAAATGATGTGAGTAGCTGTGTGGGTGCTTGGGAAAGAACTCTAGTCCTCTTCTACAACAGCAAGCAGTCTAATCCACTGAGTCATTGTCTCCAATACCTTAAATTTTCCTTACACCCTGGTAATTTAGTGATGGTTATATTTTATCCCTAATTAAAATATTATGCTAATTTTCCTTTGTAAGATTGCTGTATAATGATTTCCTCTACATTGCAATGAAGGAATCACACCTAAGCTCGTGAAATTAGAAAGTTAGATGACTCAGGAGGCCCTTCACAGATGTCACTCAAGCAGTAAAAAGCTACCGGGGGGAAAATAAACTCTTCCAGTGGTATAGCTGCTTGTAGCTGCTTGGGGAACTAGAGTTGACACCCATGCTGGTGGAAGAGACTCTCTGCTGATGCAGCTGTGTGATACTCACCCCTGCTCCTTGTGATGAGGGCATCACACTTCTATAATTATCTCCAAGAAACTCTGGTTCACCAAATTGAATGTGAACGGGATTGCTTCTTTAGCCTACTATTGCCCTATCTAGGATGGCTAGAAATAGACAATTCAGAAAAAGTCACACAACAAAGATAAAGGCCAAATTCTTCAGTATGGTATCCAAGAGATTAAAATGAGAAAACAAAGTCAAATGAAACTACTTTTTAAAAAAATTTATGCACATTTTCCTTCCAGGTGTGTGGTCCTGCATGAGTTTGGTCTAGTCTCATTTCTTCCAACTGTTACCAGTGTCACCTGGAAAAATCAACTCATTGATTCTGTACAAGGAAGCTGAGTATCAGCAACAAGTATAAACATCTCCACATGGGCAACGACACAATGGGATCGGGACCTAGCCCATCAGACACAAGAGCTGAACTCTTATACATCACCATACATCAAGCCAATGATCTTTCACAGCAATTGTGATGAAGTGGATACTCATTTAAAATTATCAGCCCCCCTCATACACATCATCTTATGCAAGCACCTGGCTGTGCTTCCAATATTCCATGTATCTCAAATCAATTATCAAGTTTATGAGGTTTTTTTAGATGAAGGAGTTGAAATGTGGGAAGTTTATATGGCTTGCACTGTTATAGATAGAAAATCTCAGTCTCAGGATAAGAAATCAGGTCCAAACCATACCCTGACCCACACATCTGGCAGAAGCCTCCTAAAAACCTGACCAGCATCCTGAACCCCAGGTAAGACTGTCCTCTACCCCACCTGTGCTCACCCAGAATAACTCCAACAGCTCCTCCTCTCCTCACCACCATATCATGGGTTATTCCACTGGTGGAAGCCTTCCACCCCATCAGAGGTCAGACTAGCATCCTGAACTCAGAGACTAGCCCAACTCCCTGAAAACCAGGCAGAAGCCTCCTACCCCACCAGAAGCCAGGCCAGGATCCTGAACCCCTGAGGATCCCTGACCAGATCAGAGACCACACATATAGCCAAAACTCTAAGCCTCAAACTTGAGCAGCAAATGCGTGATAGATCAGGGGTCATTCAGGCCACCAGAAGTCTAGCACCCAATGCAGGTGGAGACAACCTCAGGTCACATCAGCCAAAAAAAAAAAAAAAAAAACAGAGAGGAAACAGAAACCAAGGAAGAAAACACATGTCCAACAAAAACAAATACAGAAATTGGCACCTAAACCTATAATCACTTCAAATCTAGATGCCCAAGCATAAGGGTAAGAACAAAAATAACAACAGCCAGGACAATATGTCACCACCAAAAGCCCAACCATCTCACTAAAGCAAACCCTGAATATTTCAATACAGCTAAAGATCAAGAAGACAACCTTAAAACCAACTTTTTGATGATGATAGAGGTTCTTCAAGAGGAAATAAATATAACCCTTAAAGAAATCAAGAGAAAGACAATCAAAAATTGGAGAAAATAAAGAAATCTCTTAAAGAATGTCAAAGAAAACAAGAAAAAACAGTTGATGGAAACAAATAAAACTGTTCAAGACCTGAAAATGGAAATAGAAGCAAAACGCAAACACAAACTAAGAGAATACTGTAAATAGAAAATCTCGGTAAGTGAACAGGAACTTCATATGCAAGCATTGCCAACAGAATGCAAGAGATGGAGGAGAAAATTTCAGGTATTGAAGATTGTAAGAAATAGCTACATTCATAAAAGAAAATGGTAAATATAAAAAATTCATGACATAAAACATCCAGGAAATCTGGGACATCATGAAAAGACCAAACCTAAGAATAATAGGAATATAAGATTATTCTGGGCTCAAAGGCCCAGAAAATATCTTTAACAAAGTCACAGAAGAAAATTTTCTTGACACAAAGAAAGATAAGCCCATAAAGGTAAAAAAAAGCTTACGGAACACTCAATAGATTGGACCAGAAAAGAAAGACTACATTCCATGTGATAGTCAAAACATTAAATATATAGAACAAAGAAAGAATGTTAAAAGCTGCAAGAGAAAAAGGCCAAACAATATTGTACGTGACTTCTCAACAGAGATTTTAAGAGTCAGAAGGGCCTGGAGATATGTGCTGAAGATTCTAAGATTCCATAAATGCCATCCCAGACTACCATACCCAGAAAACCTTTCAATCACCATTGATGGGGAAAACAAAATATTCCACGATAGTGTCAAATTTAAACTATATTTATTCACTAGTACCTACAGAAGATACAAGTAGGAAAATTCCAGCCCAAGAATGCTAGCTACACCCATGACAACAAATCAATAAATAATTTTGTACCAGCATAACCAAAGAATGAAAGTACAAACACAAGAACACACTAGCACACACATACTACCACCATCAACAACTACAACAAAATAACAAGAATTAAAAATCATTGGTCATTGATACATCTCATTATCAATGGACTCAGTTCCCCAATTAAAATACACAGACTAGGAGAATGGATGTGAAAACAAGATCCAGCCTTCTGCTACATACAAGAAACAAACCTTTAATCCCAGCACTAGGGAGGCAGAGGCAGGTGGATCTCTGTGAGTTGGAGACCAGCCTGGTCTACAAGAGCTAGTTCCAGGACACCCTCCAAAGCCACAGAGAAACCCTATCTCAGAAAAAAAAAAGAAAAGAAACAAACATCAACATCAAAGACAGACATTACCTCAGAGTAAAGAGTTGGAAAAAGGTTTTCCAAGCAAATGGCTCCAAGAAGAAATTCTAGTGTTCAACAAAATAGATTTCAAACCAAAATTATTCAAGTGATGGAGGATACTTCATACTCATCAAAGGAAAAATCCACCAAGATGATGTCTCAATTCTCAACATCTATGCCTCACACACAAGGGTACCCATGTTTGTAAAAGAAACACTATTAAAGCTTAAATCACACATTGATAGTGGGAGACTTCAATACCCTACTCTCAACAATGGACAGATCATCCAAACAAAAACTAAACAGAGAACTACTGGAGCTACAGATGTTATGATTCAAATGGACCTAACAGATATCTACGGAACATTTCACACAAACAGAAAGAAATACACTTTCTTCTCAGCACCTCATGGAACATTCTCCAAAATTGAATGCATAAGAAGACAGAATCTATCCTTCTGCTGCATACAAGAAACACACCTCAACTTCAATGACAGATGGTACCTCAGAGTAAAGGGTTGGGAAAAGATTTTCCAATCAAATGGACCCAAGAAACAAGCAGGAGTAGCAATCCTAATATCTAACAAATTAGACTTTAAAATAAAATCAATCAAAAGAGATGAAGGAGGTCACTTCCTACTTATCACAGGAGAAATCCATCAAGATGAAGTCTCAATTCTGAACATCTATGCCCCAAATACAAAGGCATCCACATTTGTAAAAGAAATATTACTAAAACTCAAATCACACAAAACCTCACACACTTAGAGGGGGAGACTTCAACACCCCACTCACCACTAGACAGAAACACCAGAGAGAAACTTAACAAAGAAACAAAGGAACTAATAGAAGTTATGGCCCAATTGGGTTTAACAGACATCTATAGAACATTCCATCCAAACACAAAAGAATATACCTTCTTCTCAGCGCCACATGGAACCTTCTCTAAAAATCAACCGGATACTTGGCAACATAGCAAACCTCAACAGGTACAAAAAAATTAAAATAATCCCCTGTATCTTATCAGACCACCATGCTTTAAAGTTAAACAACAACACAAATTGCAGAAAACCTGCAAACTCATGGAAATTGAATAATGTCCAACTGCACCAGTCCTGAGTTGAAGAAGAAGTAAAAAAAGAAATTAAAGATTTCCTAGAATTCGATGAGAATGAAGACACAACATACGCAAACTTATGCAACACTTTGAAAGTAGTGCTAAGAGGAATGTTCATAGCACTAAGTGACCACATGAAGAAATGAGAATAGTCACACTAGAGAATTAACAGCACCACTGACAGCTCTAGAACACAAAGAAGCCAATGCACCCCGGAGGAACAGATGCCAGGAAATAATCAAATTGAGGGCTGAAATCAATAAAGTAGAAACTAGGAATACAATACAGAGAATCAAAAAGATAGACAAACCTTCATCCAAACTTACCAAATGGCAGAGAGTGAACATGCAATTTAATAAAATCAGAAATGAAAAAGGGGGACATAACAACAGACACTGAGGAAATCCAGAGAATAATCAGGTCATACTTTGAAAATATGTATTCCTCAAAATTTGAAAATCTAAAGGAAATGGACAATTTTCTGGATATATTTTACTTATCAAAATCAAGAATAGATAACAATTTAAATAGACCTATAACCTCCAATGAAATAGAAAGAAGTCATCAAAAGTCTCCCAACCAAAAAAAGTCCAGGGCCAGATGGTTTCAGTGCAGAATTCTACCAGAAATTCAAGGAACAGCCAATACCAATTCTCCTCAAAGTATTTCACACAATAGAAGCAGAAGGGTCATTGCCAAACTCTTTTTATGAGGCTTCAATTACCTTGGTACCTAAGCCACACAAAGATACAACTAAGATAGAGAACTACAGATCAATATTCCTTATGAACATTAATGAAAAAATACTCATTAAAATACTGGCAAATTGAATCCGAGAATACATCAGAGAAATCATCCACCATGATCAAGTAGGCTTCATCCCAAGGATGGTTCAATATACGAAAATCCATCAATGTAATCCACCATATAAAGAAAAACGACATGATCATCTCACTAGATGCTGAAAAAGTCTTTGACAAAATCCATCACCCCTTCATGATAAAGGTCTTGGAGAGATCAGGGATAAGAGGAACATACCTAAACATAGTAAAAGCAATATACAACAAGCCAACAGCCAACACCAAACTAAATGGAAAGAAACTCAACATAATTCTCCTAAAATCAGGAACAAGACAAGGCTGTCCACTCTCTCTATACCTCTTCAATATTGTTTTCAAAGTTCTAGCTAGAGCAATAAGACAACAAAAGGAGATCAAGGGGATACAAATTGGAAAGGAAGAAGTTAGACTTTCACTATTTGTAGATATGATACTCTACACAAGTAACCCAAAAAACTCTACCAGGGAACTCCTACAGCTGATAAACACCTTCAGCAAAGTGGCAGGATATAAGATTAACGCAAAAATATCTGTAGCCCTATTATATACAGATGCTACATTGTGGAGAAAGAAATCAGAGAAACATCACCCTTTACAATTGCCACAAACAACATAAAATACCGTGGGGTAATACTAACCAAAAAAGTGAAAGACCTGTATCATAAGAATTTTGAGTCTTTAAAGAAAGAAATTAAAGAAGATACAAGAAAATGAAAGGATCTCCCATGTTCTTGGATAGGTAGCATCAACATAGTAAAAATGGCAGTCTTGCCAAAAGCAATCTACAGATCCAATGCAATCCCCATCAAAATCCACAATTCTTCCCAGACCGTGAAAGAACAATTCTCAACTATATGGAAAAACAAAAGACCCAGGATAGCCAAAACAACCCTGTACAATAAAGAAACTTTCAGAGGCATCACCATCCCTGACTTCAAGCTCTATTACAGAGCTATAATGCTGAAAACAGCTTGGTATTGGCACAAAAATAGACAGGTAGACCAATGGAATCGAGTTGAAAACCCTGATATTATCCGCACACCTACAAACATCTGATTTTTGATAAAAAAGCTAAAGTTATATGCAAATGACAAATCTTTCTGCCAGCTGCCCGAGTTCCTCCTGCCACCATGTTAAGGTCCCAAGTAACAGAGACTTATATTAGGTACAATGCTGCTGGCCAATGACTAGGATTTCTTAGTTGCTATCTCAGTCTTAATTATCAAGCATAATTGCTAATCTATATATTTTATAAAGACTTATCTGATCGAGGACACCAGCAGCATGTGTGCTCTCTTGTCAGGCTCACATGGTGGCTCCAGAGAAGAGAGGAGGAGGAAGAGGAGGAGGAAGAGAGTGATTTCCTGATTGTCCCTGCTTATATCCTGAGTCTGCCCACTATGTCACTTCCTGCCTGGATCACAAGACTTCTCTTTACTACATTTCCCAGAATCCTCCTCGACTCATAGTCCCACCTATCTTGATTCCCTATTGGCCAACAGTACTTTATTTATCAACCAATAAGATACATAGAAGGACTTGCCCCCATCAATTATACAAATGGAATAAAGAAAGCATCTTCAACAAATGGTGCTGGCATTACTGAATGCTGGCTTGTAGAAGACTGCAAATAGATCTATGTCTATTGCCTTGCACAAAACTTAAGTCCAAATAGATCAAAAACCTCAACATAAATCCAGCCACACTGAACCTATTAGAAGAGAAAATGGGAAATACCCTTGAACAAATTGGTACAGGAGACCCGCTTCCTGATCATTACACCAGTAGCATAGACACTGAGATTAACAATTGATAAATGGGACCTCTTGAAACTGAGAAGCTTCTGTAAGGCAAAGGACACAGTCAGCAAGACAAAACGGCAGCCTACAGAATGGGAAAAGATATTCACCAACCCCAAATTCGACAGAGGGCTGATCTCCAAAATTTACAAAGAACTCAAGAAGCTAGTTTCCAAAATACCAAATAATCCAAGTAAAAAGTAGGGTACAGAACTAAATAGACAATTCTCAATAGAGAAATCTAAAATGGCTGATAGACATATAAGAAAGTGTTCAACATCCTTAGCCATCCGGGAAATGTAAATCAAAACAACTCTGAGATACCATCTTATTCAGTCAGAATGTCTAAAATAAAAAACACCAATGACAGTTTATGCTGGAGAGGATGTGGAGAAAGGGGAGCACTCCTCCACTGCTAGTGGAAGTGCAAACTCGTACAGCCACTTTGGTAATCAGTATGTCGATTCATCAGGAAAATGGGAATCAATCTACCACAAAATCCAGCAATTCCACTCAGGCATATACTCAAAAGAAGCACATTCATACAACAAAGACATCTGTTCAACCATGTTCATAGCAGCATTATTTGTAATAGCTAGAACCTGAAAGCAACGTAGATGCCCCTCAACTGAAGAATGGATAGGGAAAATGTAGTACATTTACACAATGGAGTATTACTCAGCAGAAGTAAGCAATGGAATCTTGAAATTCCCAGGCAAATGGATGGAAGTAGAAGACCATTTTGAACGAGTTAACCCAGTCACAAAAAGACAAACATGGCATGTACTCACTGGTATATGGATTTTTCACATAGATCATAGGATTACCAGCCTACAATCCACATTGCCAGAGAAGCTAGGAAACAAGGAGGACTCTAAGAGAGACATACATGGTCCCCCAGAGAAGTGGAAAGGGACAAGATCTCCTGAGCAAATTGGGAGCATGGGGGAAGAGGAGAGGGAGCTAGGAGAATGAGAAGGAGAGAAGAGGAGAGGTGAGAAGGACATGAGGCAGCAGGAAGGTTGAGTTGGGGGAAGAATAGAGGAGAGCAAGATAAGAGATACCATAATAGAGGGAGCCATTATAGGTTTAAGGAGAAATCAGGCACAAGGAAAATGTCTGGAGATCTACAAAGATAACACCAACTAACAATCTATGCAACAGAGGAGAGGCTACCTTAAATGCCCTCCCCTAATAATGAGATTGATGACTAACTTATATGCCATCCTATAGCTTTCACCCAGCAGCTAGTGGAAGTAGAAGCAGATACCCACAGCTAAACACTGAACTGAACTGGAATCCAGTTGCAGAGAAGGAGGAGGGATGAGCAAGTGGTCAGACCAGGTTGGTGAAACCCACAGAAACAGATGACCTGAACAAGGGAAAGCTCTTGGTCCCCAGACTGATAGCCAGGAGACCAGCATGGGAGTGATCCAGACCCCATGAACATGGGTGTCATTGAGGAGACCTCAGAAATCTATGGGGCCTCTTATAGTAGATCAGTACTTATCCCTAGCATAGGATGATGGGGAATGTACTTCTGTGTATGTTCATCTTATTGATTGTTGAATAAAGTACTGTTTGGTCAATGAGGTAGCAAGTTAGATGGGACTAGGAATCAAGGAGGATTCTGGGAAATGTAGTAAAGAATTGGTGATCCAGGCAGGAAGTGACATAGCAGGGAGACTCATATTTAAGCAAGGACAAGCAGAAAGTGGGCCCTTTTCCTCTTTGCTCTTCCTCCTGCTCTCTGCTCAGAGCCACCATGTGATCCCAGGGATGAGGACGCCAACAGAAGGCGCTTGATAAGATAAGTCTTATAAAATATGTAGATTTATGATAATTAAGACTGAGCTAGCAGATGAGAAATCCTAGTCATTGGCCAAGCAGCATTTGTACCTACTATAAGTCTCTGTATTATTTTGTTCATCCACGTGGGGGGCAAATCTCAAGCTGGTGGCCAAAATAGGAATGAACTTTGGGAGCCCATCCCACATGGAGGGATACTCCCTGAGCCTAGACACATGGGAATGGGCCCAGGCCGTATCCCAATGGATATGACAGACCCATAAGACCCCCTATGGAAGGCCTCTCCCTTCCTGGAGAGCAGAAAGGGTATGGGATAAGTAGGGTATTAGTTGGGGGGCAGCAGGGGAGGAGAGGAGGGAGAGGGAACTGGGATTGACATATAAAACAATCTTGTTTCTAATTTAAATAAAAAATAGAGAAAAAAGAAAAAAATTTTAAAAAGTAAAGAAATCAGGAAAGCAATAACATTCACAATGGCCACAAACAATATAAAGTGTCTTGGAGGTAATTCTAAACAAACAAATGAAAGCCTTCTATGACAAGAATTTCAAGTCTTTGAAGAAAGAAATTGGAGAAGATATCAGAAGATAGAAATATCTCATGCTCATGGATTGGTGGGATTAAAATAGTAAAAATGGCCATCTTATCAAAAGCAATTTACAGATTCAACAAAATCTCCCATTAAAATCCCAGTACAATTCTTTACAGACCATGAAAGAGCAATACTCAACTTCCCA
Organism: Cricetulus griseus; assembly: GCF_003668045.3. Lineage (NCBI taxonomy): Eukaryota > Metazoa > Chordata > Mammalia > Rodentia > Cricetidae > Cricetulus > Cricetulus griseus. Next base: position 241,297,802 of record NC_048596.1, on the reverse strand, counting down.
TGGAGAACAAAAAATCCAGGATAGCTAAAACAATCCTATACAACAAAAATACTGCTTGAGGTATCACCACCCCTGATCTCAAGCTCTACTACAGAGCTATAGTAATAAAAACAGCATGGTATTGAATAAAAACAGACAGGTATATCAATGGAATCAAAATGAAAACCCAGTCCACACACTTATGGACACCTGATTTTTGACAAAGCCCAAATTTTACAATGGAAAAAGGAAATCATCTTCAACAACTGGTGCTGGCATAACTGGTTGTAGGCATGTAGAATAATGCAAATAGATTCATATCTGCATAAAACTCAAATCCAAGTAGATTAAAGACCTTAACTGATTAAATCCTATAGCGGGGCATTGGTGGTGCATGCCTTTAATCCCAGCACTCGGGAGGCAGAGGCAGGCAGATCTCTGTGAGTTCAAGGCCAGCCTGGTCTCCAGAGCGAGTGCCAGGATATCCAAAGCTACATAGAGAAACCCTACCTCGAAAAATAAATAAATAAATAAATAAATAAATAAATAAATAAATAAATAAAAATCCTATAACACTGAACCTGACTGAAGAGAGAATGGGAAATAGCCTTGAACCCATTGGCACAGGAGAGAACTTCTTGGATAAAACACCAATAGTACAGGCTGACAATTAATAAATAGGACTTCAGAAAATTGAAAAGCTTCTGTCAGTCAAACAATACCATCCTGTCCTGTCTGTAGGCCAAAACAGCAGCCTATGGAATGGGAAAAGATCTTCATCAACCCCATATCTGACAGAAGGTTGATTTACAAAATTTATAAAGAACTCAAGAAATAGACATCAAAAAAATCAATTAAAATTTGGTGCAGATCCAAACAAAGAATTTTCAACAGAAGAATCTCAAGTGGTTGAGAAGCACTTAAAAAAATGTTCAACATTCTTAGCCATCAGGGAATGAAATCAAAACGACTTTGAGATTCTATCTTACACCTGTCAGAATGACTAAGATCAAAAACACAAGTGGTATCTCATGCTGGAGTGGAAATGGAGCAAGTGGAACACTCCTCCATTGCTGGTGGAAGTGCAAACTTGTACAGCCACTTTGGAAATTAATATGGTGGTTTCTCAGAAAATTGGGAATTGATCTACCTTGAGACCCAGCTATACCACTCTTGGGCATATACACAAAGGATCCCCAATTGTAGGAGAAAAGCCACATGAGGCAATAGGACTTTGGGAGGTATAAATTCCTTAATAAATGAGTCTGCAGCATGCTCTGCTATTCACTGATTCCCAGTGCCTGAGTTGTTGGTGCTCACACCCTACCCCAAGGGGTGTCTGAGAAGGGTAACCTGCAAACTCAATAATACCACAAAGACATTTGCTCAACTTTGTTCATAGCAGCTTTATTCCAGAACAAATAGCCAGAACCTGGCAACAACTTAGATGATGCTCAAAGAATGGATAAAGAAAATGTGGTACATTTAAACAGTGGAGTACTACTCATCTGCTGAAAACAACATCATGAAATTATCCTGAGTGAGGTAACCCAGACCCAGAAAGACAAACATGGTATGTACTCACTTAGAAGTAGATGTTAGCTATAAAGTAAAGGATAACCCTGCTACAACCCACAGATCCAGAAAAGCTAGGTAACACGGAGGGCTTAAAGGGGTGGGGAGTGTTCAGATCTCCTTGGGAAGGGAAATAGAAGAGATTTCCTGGATGAACTGGGGAAGGGTGGGGATGGGAACATGTGAGATCAGATTGGGGAGGAATAGAGGGGGAGAATACTGAAAGGGACCACTGGAATGGTGGAGGGGAATTTCAGGGTCAGATAGAAACCTGGTGCAAGGGAAACTTTCAAGAATCTACAAGGATGAGCCACCAGATAAGAAGCAATAGGGAATACGCACCCTGAACTGATCAAGTCTGTGACCAGGCAAGACTTCAAGTAGAGGGCTTAGGACACCAACCCAGCCACATAACTGTTATAATAAATCTTTCCGCCAAAAGCCTCCCAAGCCCTACTGCCACGTGGGCAGTCTCTGCCAGCTGCCAGAGTTCTGCCAGCTGTGCGGATGGACAAAATAATACAGAGACATATTAGGTACAAATGCTGCTTGGCCAATGACTAGGATCTCTCATGTGCTAGTTCAGTCTTAATTATCTTAAGTCTATATATTTTATAAGACTTATAGTGGATGCCTTCCGCTGGCACCCTCTCTTGCCCAGTGGCTCACATGGTGGGAAAAGGGGACACTTCCTGTTTCTCCTTGCTTAAATATGAGTCTCCTTGCTATGTCACTTCCGGCCTGGATCACCACTTCTCTACTACATTTCCCAGAATCCTCTTTGACTCCTAGGCCTATCTAACTTGCTGTTTCATTGGCCAAACAGAACTTTATTCAACAAACAAAAAGATAAACATACACAGAAATGCTTCCCCCATCACATAACTTTAAACCTACATACAAATCTGTCCTGCTTATGGGGAATGCTGGTTTAAGGGTGGCTCAGGGATTGTGGGAGTGGTCAACCAATGACTGATCCAGCCTGAGCCCCAAGCTGTAAGTGTGAGCCCACCCCTGACACTGACTGGAACAACAGGACCCAAATTTTGGATGACCCAGAGTCAAAGAATAGAACCGAACATGAATGAAGAAAAAAAAATCAATGTAATGATCCCTAATGATATTCTGCTATATTCATAGATTTGTGCCTAGCCCAATTGTCACCACAGAGGCTTCATCTAGCAACTGATGGAAACAGATGCAGATACCCACAGCCAAACATTACACAGAGTTTGGGGAATCCTGCTAGATACAGGAGGAAGGATTATAGAAACCAGAGGAGTCAAGGACACCGAGCGCGCACGCGCACACACACACACACACACACACACACACACACACACACACACACACACACACACACAATAAAAACAAACAAAGCCCTACAAAATCAATGAACCACAGCTCAGAGGGACTCACAGAGACTGAACTGACAACCAGGGAGCCTTCATAGAACTGACCTAGGCCCGCTGCATATATGATACAGTTGTGTAGCTTGTTCTTTTTGTGGGAGTCCTAACAGTGGAAACAGGTTGTCTTTGACTCTTTTGCTGACCTATTCCTCATACTGGATTGCCGTGCCCAGCCTTAATACAAGGGGAGGTGCTTAGTCTTACTGCAGCTGGATATGCCATGTTTTATTGATATCTACAGGAGGCTTGCCCTTTTCTGAATACAAAATGGAGAAGAAGAGGATGGGGTGGGGTGGGGGCTGGCAGATGGGAAGAGGAAGGAAGGGCTTGGAGGAGAGGAGGGAGGGGATGTAAAATAAATAATTTTTAAAAATTTTAAAAATCAGGTCCTTTCATAGGTATCCTGGTGTTCTTTCCATGCCATACACTGATTGGCTTTTTAAAGTTCATATATGGAGACATAACTGAGAATAAAGCATGGATATTTACATTTCTCAAACAGAAGAGAATTTTTAGAGGAGAAACATTGAATCTTATTTTTCTTACTGGCAGGATTGATAAAGTATGTTTTTCTTTTATAAAATTGCACCACTAAAATAGTATTTTAAAATAAAACATCTGCTTTATTTATAGAAGAGTAAGCTCAGGTTTTAACAAGAGTACTAAAGGGCTGAGATCAGAGTACATGTATGGGAAACACAAGGAAAATCTGTTTCTATTAAGTGACTGTACAAGACAGCAAAGAGAAACATAACAGTTTCTGCCTCTTTTTCCGTTTTCCTCTCTGCATTGCCCAGGTAAAAATAAGACGACGAGTGTAAGACTTGTGGTGCGTTTCTTAGCCTTTGACTGGAACAGACTAAAGACACAACGTGAAAAGCCAAGTGTAGCCTCAGACAAAACAAAGGTATATTTTAGGGAGCCCTACCCCAGTGTTCTGTTCAGAAAATTACGCAATAGTGAAAATATACCTAATTTATGCTTAAAAAAACAAAGAATAAAGAAATGGAGTGTTGTCGCCCCTCTCCCCAGTGCTTGTAAGATCCTATTAAAAGTTAGGGAATAAAACTTCCTTCCCTATCAACGTTGCTTTTTCCCATTAAGCAAATATTGATTTCCCTTCTCCCTTTTGGTACAGGACCCAAATCACCAGGGCTCTCTTTCTAGGTTGACGTCTTTGTGTGTCGCCTGCTGCTAGGCAGCCAACAGGGGGTGCTCTCTGCATATTTTGATGAGGGGAAATGGATTCAAAATGAATTTTAGCGCTCTCTCTCTCTCTCTCTCTCTCTCTCTCTCTCTCTCTCTCTCTCTCTCTCTCTCTCTCTCTCTCTCTCTCTCTCTCTCTCTCATTTTTAAGGCACAAGTGAAGATTGTGCCTCTTCAAAAACACAGAAAGGATTTTGCAAGTGTCTTGAGAGCAAAGCAAGGAAATCTACAGGTCAGCTGAAAGAAGTTGGAGGGAGAGTCAGTATGTACACAGGAAATGGGAATTAGTGGCTCCAAGGGAATTCGGTCCCTGAACAATCTGACTCCCTGTTCATCAACTGCACCTAAATTTTCTGGGCTATAAAAGCTAAACCCATTGGATGAGCTACTACTTTTTCATGTTGTGGATGCAGACACAGAGTGAATAGACAGACAGAGAATACACACCAATGTCACTTGGCTCTTCTACCTCTTAGTATATCCTGATTTGGTTTCTTTACCTATAGAGTGTAAGAAAGGGACCATGCATCCCTACTACAGTCTTTCCTGTGGCTAAATGATATCCAAATGGCAAACAATAAACATATAGCATTTTGATACATAAGAATTTAAGAATGTGTGGCACATTGAAATAATATTTAATCATAATGTTTGAGAGGTCAAGCTTACACCAAGAAGCAGATTCAAAAGGACTTGCTCACGCAAGACACAAATACCATAGAAGCAAAGCTGTTTGGAATCATTTGTTTCTGAAGACAGGTGACAAAGAGCAGAGGTAACAAGTTCTCATTAGAAGAAAATACAGCATGTGGCCAGACTAGAAAAATTTATCAGGCCATATAATTTAAAACACCACAAGGCACAGGTGTATGTGGAGATATTTAGAAAATAGTTACTATTGCTTGGTGTTTATCGCACTAATAAATAAGGTTTCTCACAGGATTTTTAAAGCCTGTATTTTGATTTATACAGCAAAAAACTGAGTGATAGCCATGGTCATTATTCAACAAATAACACAAGGAAAAAAACATGCATCTTAGAAACATATTTTGTTTTCTCTTTCAGGAGTCTAAACAACTTCCAGCTAAAAGACATATTTTGATTAAGATAATATTTTTCCCTAATCAATATTTTTTACCTCTGGGTTATTACTTCCTTGAAGGCTTCTCTGCCTTTTTTTCCCTTTCTAAATTAGTCCATGTAGCTTATAAGAAACCACCAGCACTGCCATACACTGCTGTTTACATTAAATCTTTCCCTTAATATTTACTGCTGGGTGGCAGGGCTTGTCTCTAGCCTTCATGGTCTGGCATCAAATCTTGCAATGTGTGTTTTATATTTAATTGGAGTGGGGATAGGAGCACAGGAACAGAATTAACCACTAATGAAATAAGCCTCCTGTTGACCAATATTCACATTTCCACCTTGGTTGGTTATAGCTGAATATTCCTTGGTGGGAAACCATATTGAGTGTGATGTGCTTGCCTTACAATTGTGCCTAGTACCCTTATATACATACGTACTCAATAACCACAAAAGTGTCTGAAGACCTACTCTGGGTTTCTTAATTTACCTCATTGCTGCCATGATGAAGAGTTTGTGGACCAGCACTGGAGAAAGGATCACACTTGGAGAAGCTGTGCTTTAAGCATGAATTGGGCTATTGGGTGGTGCTCTACATTGGCTTAGCTGACTGTTCCTCCGTGCCAGAGTCCTCTACTTCCTGAAACACTCCATGGCTGCCCATCTCTATACATACGCATACAGAGGTGTGAGGCCTAAAATTGAGATTCTAAGTTCTGTGCTAACTTGACAGGCATTGAAACTGGGAGAGCCTCTTTTACAGAGATAAACTCACAAAACAGGTTTCAAAGTAATTTTTTTTTACAGTTCCTTTATAAAACACACCACCAACACTGTCACCAACAGCAACAACAAAACCCCCCAAACAAAACTTGGTTTACAATGACTTCTCTCAAAAACCAGCCACTTACGTTCCATGTAATTGACTGCATGTGAAAAGAAAGGATTTAAAGTTTAAGTTAAGAGGGTCTAAGAAGGTAATTTAAGGTGTGTGCACACGCATTGCAAAGGTCTAAGAAAGTGATTTAAGGTCTATAAAAAATTTAAAAATGATTTAGTCTTCTTTCCCTTTCTATGCTGTTGTTAGATTAAACTTCTGAAATTCACAATTTTAATATTATCCAATGGAATCATGATAAGCTATTAATTTAGTCCTGCTTAAGCACTGCTACTATTATCATAGTCACAAGCTCAAAATTTAAAATTTTCTTTTGTTTTCTTCTAAGACAAAAAACCACCACTCAACCATGCTAAAAAATCTCTGCCTAATCTATATATCCAGCCCTCTGGACAGAGGAAAGGGTGTTCATGCTTTAAACCCAGAATCATTTTGGGGTCACTGTGGTGGTTTGAAAGAAATAGGCCCCCAAAGAAAATGATACTATTAGGACATATGGCTTTGTTAGAGTAGGTATGTTCTTGTTGGAGGAAGTGTGTCACTGTGGAGGTGGGCTTTGAGGTCTTCTATGCTCAAGCTACTCCCAGTGAGACAGTCTACTTCTTGTTGAGTTCTGATCAAGATGTAGTACTATGTCTGCCTGCAAACTGTCATGCTCCCCGCCACGATGATAATGGACTGAACCCGTGAAAATGTATTCAAGCTACCACAATTAAATTTTTTCCTTTATAAGAGTTGCCATGGTCATAGTATCTCTTAGCAGCACTAGAAACCCTAAGTAAGACAGTCCTCAAGCTTTTACTGTGACTCAAGACATGACTATTGCTTTTTCTTCAATGGGGATTTCAGTATAGATGACAAATAGGGGTAATGCTAATATATCTTAAACTTTTATTATTATTATTATTATTATTATTTAGTAAACTTTAAAAAATTAATGAAAGCAGGGAGTCTTGAGATTCGGATCTACTTCTCAAAAGTCAAATAGACTCCAGATAAGTACTCCTGTTAATTAATTACCAGACTAACTTGCCTATTCCTGAGGGTAGGGTTTCTGCCCCCGCCCCCACCGCCAGTCTTTAGACTCTAGTCACCGACTACAAAATTTATGTGCCTGAAAGTTCCAAGTTGACATCCAAGATAAAAATTTTTCCTAAACTCCTTCACTTTAAATTTTGTCCCTAGTCTATATCTCTCCTAGCAGATTTCCAATTAACTGTGGGCTGCAACTTGCTCTAAATGTCCCAGCCCTGGATGCTTCTGATGGAATTTCTGACCAGCCTGAGCTTCTGTGACACAGACTCCTCCAAAGCTGCCTATACTTCGCTAACCCACAGAACCTGGTGGTCTCCCAGAACCTGGTCATCATAGTAAGGAGCCAGACAAAAATATGTCCCCCAGCCCATTCTTTGGCCATCACACCAGCCTTCCTGATCACCTTAAGTACCCTGCCCCTACAACCATTCCCCAATTTCAGCTGAAAGTAGTTATAGAAGAGATTTATGCTTCTCCTTTATACTCAACAAAAATTCCTGGCCTACATTTTCACCTAATTTCTGTTTTGTTTCAGTAGGTCTTTGGTCCACATGGCATTAATTTCTGTAAATGGTATGTATTGAAGCTCCAACTTCATTTTTGAATTCAGATAATTTTTTTTCCAGAACCATTGAGTAACTTATGTTTCCTTTTTTAAAACGTGTATTTTTGTTTTTTATTTGAAGAGTGCTGCCTTATCTGGGTGGTTGGGATAGTAGTCCTTTGAGAGTAGTGAAGAGGTTGGGCTCACTAGCAAGAGGGTATTTGTCTAAACTCACTCCAGAGATTGACCTAGTGCTGTGGAGCCATCTTTTTGTACACTATGAATATGTATTTCTCTTATTTGCTTGTAAAAAAAAAGCTGATTGACTGATAGCTGGGCAGGGAGCGATTGAACATGAGAGCCAGACTAGAAAGAACTCTGGGAAGGAAAGTGGTGGAGTGAGGAGTCATTAGCCAGATGCAGAGGGGGTGGAAAATGAATGTGCCATGCTAATAAAGGCACTGCCATATGGCAAAGCATAAATAAAGAATATTGGTTAACTTAGACTGCAAGAGCTAGTTAGTAATAAGCCTGAGCTATTGGCTGAGCATTTATAATTATAAAAGACTCTGTGTTGTAATTTGGGAAGTGCCTGCTGTGTATTTGGGAAAAGGTGGTCAGAAAAGGAAATGTCTGTTTACAACCCAGGATTCAGTTCCTGCTGGTGTTGGCTAGAGGTCCTCTCACCTCCTCTCTTCAGACTCTCTCTGGGAGATACTCCGTTATGAGGCATTTCCTTAGGGATTTGGCAAGTGAACATTCAGTATGTAACTGAGGTTTTGTAGCATAATCCTGTACATAGCACTCAGTCTCTTCCTACAAACTCTATTTTATCTCTAATCTCTAGCATACCCAAAGGAAAGGAATTTCTAAGAGTAAATACAAGAAGCCAAGAATCACTGGGCAAAAATCAGAGAATTTGCCAGCACATGTGCCCAGTCAAAAGCCATGCTTCTCAAGGTTAATCAAGGACCAAATAGACTTAGGAAAAAACTGTTCATTCCCTGTTCCCTCGTATACCCAGAAGAGGGCCTCATAGCAATCTTTAACAAAGAAATGTGTGTGATCATAAAGTATAACCATGAAAGTGTGCCTTAACAAAGAGCTTGTAAAAATGGTGGTTGTGGATGAATATGAAATGATCCTACTTCCTCCACCAGAGCTGTCAGGACCACTGAAAAAAAATATATATATTTATATATATATACTTATTTATATATATATATTTATAAATTATATATTATAATTTATATATTTATACATATATATTTATAAATATATAAAATAAACAAAAGCTATATATTTTATTTTTGAGATCGGGATTTTCTGTCTTGATAGGCTGGCTCTGAACTGACAGTAGTTCTGTCCCAGCTTCCTCTGTGCTACCATTCCCAGCTTATGTATGTCATTTTCACTGAGTTCTAGCACATATTAAGAGTTCAATAAATGATAGCTATGTTTGTCTTTACAATATATTCTCCTAGGTAAATATTTCACTGAAGCACACATTCCATGTTCTCATTGTTTAATGATATTGATTTAGACCAAATTAACTCATACCACAAATTTTCTATGTTTATGATATCAGAATACAATGGAGAGAAACCTGAAAATGTGAAAACATATTTCCAGTTATTTTGGGGGAAATAAGACAGCAATGAGAACAAAGCAAACATTGAATGTAAAAGTTTGCTGGGATTTTTCCTGTAACAAATAGAACATATTTGTCAGAATTGCCAGGGTACTATGTAGATGTAGCAATTCCTGATTCACCATTTGGAGATAGGGAAAATATTCACACCTGCGGCCATAGCATTTTAGGGAAAAGAGAAGGTCATCCAGATTCAAGAGGCACACAGTCTACCAATACACAGAACCAGAAAGGAAACTCCTTACATTACATTACAGTCAACACATGAAATATACAGAACATAGAAAGAGTATTGAAAGCTACAAGAGAGAAAGGCCAACTCACATATAAAGGAAGGCCCAACAGAATAACTTTTGACTTTTCAATGGAAACTTTAAAAAGCTAGAAGGCTTGAAAAGATTTATTTCAGATTTTGACAGATCACAACTGACAATCCTAATATACTAGTCAAAACTATCTATGAAAAATGAAGGAGAAAGAAAAGTTTCTAAATTTTCCATGACAAATGCAAGTTAAAAGAATTTATGACCACCAAGCCAGTGCTATTCAGGACATTACTAGAAGAAACACTTCAGACTGAAGAAAAACAAATACCCACAAGAGGCTACAGAGAAAAACTAAACAAGATTAAGACAGCTGTTAGCAAAAAGAGGACTAAGAAAACAGCAAAACCCATAAGACAAACAAAATAATACGAATAAGTAAATATAAATGGTCTCAATTTCTCTTTCAAAAGATATAGACTAGTAGATTGAGTTCGAAAAAAAGATCTGTCCTAGTTAGGGTTACTATTACTGTAATAAAACACCATAACCAAAGCAACTTGGAGACAAAAGGGTTTATTTGCCTTATGCTTTCATATCACCGTTCATAATTAAGGAAAATCAGGACAGGAACTCAAAAAGGTCAGGACCTAGAGGCAGGAGCTGACACAGAGGCCATGGAGGAGAGCTGCTTACCGAATGCTCAACCTGATTTCTTATACAACCCATGACCAACAGCCCAAAGGCATCCCCACCCACAATGAGTCAGGCTCTCCCACATCAGTCACTTATTTAGAAAATGCCCTACAGTTTTTTCTAAAGTCCAGTTTTATGGAGTCATCTTTTCAAATGAGGTTTCTTCCTTTCCAGTGACTCCAACTTGTATCAAGTTGATATAAAATTTGCCAGCAAAGGATCTTTCATTTTGTTGCCTCAAAGAAACACACCTGACCACCAAATATAGATAAATACTGTCTTAGGGTAAAAAAAAAAAATCCAGAAGGTATTCCAAGCATGTGAAACAGGAGCAAGCAGATATCACTACTCTAACATCTGACAAAACTACAGGATATAAACACAAACTAATCCTATTAGTGACTTCAAACCCCTAGGCTTACCCTTAGGGAGATCATTTGGACAAAATAAATACAGAAATATTGTAATTAAATGACATGCTAGATCAAATGGAACTATAAACATCTACAGAATATTCTACTTAAGAACTACAGAATATGTATTCTTTCAGAAGCCCATGGAACTTTTTCTAAAAGAGATCACATATTGAGACACAAATCATGTCTTAACTGATATAGGAAAAATTGAAACAATTCCTTGTAATCTCCCGTTCAAGTACTAACCAAGCCCAACCATGCTTAGCTTCAGAGACCAGATGAGATCGGGCACCTTTAGGGTGTTGTGGTTGTAGAACAATTCCTTGTAATCTATCTGATCATGAATGAACAAGATTACAAATTTACAGTAAAAGAAATCACAGAAAATATACCAACTCATGAAAATTAAACAACAATCTACCTAATGATGAGTCATTGAGAGAAAGCAAAATATTCCTAAAATCAAATGAAAAGGACAACACAACATATCAAAACCCATGTAATAAAATGTAATCTATCCTAAGATTTGAAGGCTATTCTAAGAAGGAAAATTATAGCTCTGAGGGCCTACATTAAAAAAATCAGAGACCTGCCTTAAGACATTGGCAAAACAAACCCAAAATCAGTAATACAGTTAGCTATGAAAATAGCATAAATCAATGAAACAAAAAGTAATAATATAAAGAAACAATGAGAGAAAGTTGTTTTAAAAATATCAACAACATAAACAAACTTTATCCAAATTAACCAAAAGAAAGACAGTGAACTAAATTAATAAAATGGAAAGGGAGACATTATACTAGATACCAAAGAAATTCAGAAAACCATAAAGACGTATTTTTAAATTTTAAATTTAAAAATTAAAATCTAAAATAAATGAATGAATTTATATGTGTATATGACCTACCAACAGTTGAACCAAAATGAAATAAATGACTTAAAAAGATTTATTTTTGTGTCATCTGTATATTTGTGTCCATGTGCATATGTGTGTGTGTGTGTGTGTGTGTGTGTGTGTGTGTGTGTGTGTGTGTGTGTGCTTGAGGAGCCAGAACTGGACATCAGATACCTAGAGTCAGAGTTACAGGAGGTTACAGGCTTTTTATCATGGGTGCTGGGAACTGAATTTAGTCTTTGTAAGAACAGCACCAAAATAAATATTTTAGAGAAATATACAACAAGAAATAATATTGCAGCAGTAATTTAAATCTCCTAACTTAAAAAAAAAATTCCAGGTCCACTTCAACATTTCACAAGACTTTCAAAGAAGAACTGATACTAATATTTCTTAAATTATTAAATAAAATAAGAAAAGGAAGGAATGAATTCTATGGAGCCAGTATTATCTTGGCAAACCAGAAAAAGACACAACAACAGAAAAAGAAAATTATAGAGCAAGCTCCCTGATTAACAAAAATGTAAAAATTCTCAATAAAATACTGCAAACTGAATTCAGGAACATTTTAAAAAGACCATTCACCATGATCAAGTCAGCCTCATTCCAGAGATGCAGGGATAGGTTAACATATATAAGTCAATAAATGTGTAATCCACCATATAAATACCATATAAAGATGCAATCCACCATATAAAGATGTAAATCCACCATATAAAGATGGAAACCACATGGCCATCTCAGTAGATACAGAAAAGGCCTTTTACAAAATCCAAAATCACTTCATGATAAAAGCTCTAGAGAAAATAGGGATGGAAGGAATATATGTCAACATCATAAAGGTTATATACACCTACCTACACCTACCATCATGTTAACTGGAGAAAAACTTGAAACATTCCTTCTAACGTCAAAAACAAGATAAGGGTGACCATTCATCCTACACCCATTCAATACAGTGCTTGAAATCTTGGCAAAGAGCAGTGAAAAAAAAAAAAAAAAAGGAAAGGCAAGGATGCAAATAAGAAAGGAAGACATTAAAGAATGATGTGATTATATACACTTCTAAAGACACTACCTGGAAACCCCTAGAGTTCACAAACATTTTCAGCATTATGGCAGGCTACAAAAAGACATGAAAATAGGAGGGGGACATTCTGGGGAGCAGAAGGCTTCAGCAGGAGAGGGAGGGTGATTAGAGAAAATAGGGTGGTGTGAAAAGACTAAAATTCATTACTGTACATTTATGAAACTCTCAAAGAATTAAAATTGGAAAAACGGTAGTGTAACTCTTATTAGTTGATGAAAAGTAGCACATTGAAATGGAGAAAGAAAAATTATCCAGTCAATCATGCTTGAGTTGTCATTTGATAATAAAAATCTCCACAACTGTGAACATATATCTAACACATAGAAGTTATTTTATAAATCCATTTAATGAATTTTTAACATGAAAATATTAGATAGGTAAGTACATTAAATCTTAGTTTTGAAACTTTCTAATTATAAAAACAAAGAAAAACAATAGATTTAGTAAAGCAAAAGAAAAAAGAAAATGTGTACATAAAAAATCAAAAACTAAATAGACAATTCTCAATAGAGGAATCTAAAATGGCTGAAAGACACATGAGAAAGTGTTCAACATCCTTAGTCATCAGGGAAATGCAAATCAAAACAACTCTGAGATACCATCTTACTCCTGTCAGAATGGTCAAAATCAAAAACACCAATGACAGTTCATGTTAGAGAGGATGTGGAGAAAGGGGAACACTTCTCCACTGCTGGTGGGAGTGCCAACTTGTACAGCCACTGTGGAAATCAGTATGGCGACTCCTCAAGAAAATGGGAATGAGTCTACCACATGATCCAGCAATTCCACTCCTAGGCATATACCCAAAAGAAGCACATTCATATAACAAGGACATATGTTCAACCATGTTCATAGCAGCATTATTTGTAATAGCCAGAAACTGGAAGCAGCCTAGATGCCCCTCAACCGAAGAATGGATAGAGAAAATGTGGTACATTTACACAATGGAGTACTACTCAGCAGAAAAAAACAATGGAATCTTGAAATTTGCAGGAAAATGGATGGAACTTGAAGAAACCATTCTGAGCGAGGTAACCCAATCACAAAAAGACAAACATGATATGTACTCACTCATATGTGGACCTACTTTATGATACATAATAGTGACCATGCTTTATCAGAGCTGTTTTTAATGATGTTGCTCAGAATGGTTTCCTCCAAGATGATGACTGAGAAGCTAATTAAAAAAAAAATGGTGTCAAGTACCACAAGAGTAACAGAACTGCGCTGTTTTCTGGGATTTTGTTTTTCACTTTTTTGTTGTTGTTTTTTGTTTTTGTTTTTGTTTTTGTTTTTGTTTTGTTTTTTGTTTTTTGTTTTTTGCTTTTTAAATGGAGTGTGCTGGATGTCTCTACAATTTTGTTAAAATGACTGCAGAACCTGGAAAAGCTGTTGCTGCTATTGATGCATAACATATTGCCATTATTGCTCTCTCTCTCTCTCTCTCTCTCTCTCTCTCTCTCTCTATATATATATATATATATATATTGAAACTCAAATATGTGATGAATCCAAGGTGTTTCAGAGAGTGCTCACCTGTGCATGCAAATTTGATCTTTAGTAAGCAGTAAAGTTATATGCTTGCCAAATAAATAAATAAATAAATAAATAAATAAATGACACTGGAAGACAAATGTCACACAATTTCAATTTTATGTGTAACTTAGAAATGATGAACTTATGGGAACAGAGAGCAGAATTGTGGCTATTAGGCTTCAATGTGGGTTTTTAACAATGGGGAAACGATTGGTTTAAGGATATAAAACTACAGTTGGACAAGAGTCATGGACTCTGTGAAGTCTTGAGGTCTACTGAGAGCATGATAAATATGGTTGATAACAATATGCTATATTTTAAAAGTTGTGAGATAGTATACTTTAAGTGTTCTCAAAACAAAAATGATGAATATGTGTGATATAACATGTTAATTGGTTTAATTTAGCCATGCCACTGTGAACATACTGTATTGTGTATCATAATTGTGCATGACTTTATTTATGAGCTAAATAAATGAATGAAAGAAAAAAAGAGAAGGGACTTTGAGAGCCCATCCCACCTGAAGGGATGCTCTCATCCAGGACATATGGGGGAGGGCCTAGGCCTGGCCCAGGATGATGTTGTGGTATTTGGAGAGCCCCCATGGAGGGCTCTACCCTCTATGGGGAGTGGAGGGGGAAGGGGATAGTGGGGGGTTGAGGGGGAGGGGGAGAGGGAGAGGGAGAAGGGATTGACATGTGAAATTATAATTTGTAAAAATTAAATAAAAAATTAAAAAATTAAGAACCAAAAAATCAAATTTATCTGAGCATGTCAATTTTTTAAGAACAAATATTTATTAAGAAACCATTCTAATAGAAAGTGAGAAAAGATAATTAACATAAAACAATCTCAAATCACAAATGACCATGACCCAGAACCCGCTGTGTTAGTGTCTAAGAATTGGGCCCCAATGTTCCACAAAGATAGAAGCAGACAGACCCAGATTGCACAGAATGTAGTTTATTGGGGCAATGTCTTGCTGTAATAGAGGCATGTTTACTGACTGGAAGCAAGTCCAGGAAGACCCCCACAATTTGGGTAAAAAAGAGGAGCCTATTGATGAGTTAGGAGAAAAATGACAACTCCATAAGCATAGAAGGCTAATTTTCTGATAATATTGATGACTTGACATATCCACAGAGTTAACATCCTGATGTTAAGTAAGCTCTGCAAATGACTCATGGTATTTAGGCACATGAGTCTCAAAGTGTTTTTCCAGTGTAGTTTTCAGGGAAATAATAAGACAAGTTTGTACTTGAATTACTCAGGTGCAATCATGGAAGATGACTAGCAGAGGGGTGCAATTCTGTCAAGCTAAATCCCTCCAAAATGTATGAGTTAAATGTAATATTTTTTCTGTTAAGAATTATAAAATTAAATACTGATGAAACATTTTAATTTTCCCAATTGAAATCTGATTTTTGAAATATTAACACTGAAGACTGGTGAGAACTTGGAAGTTACCTTTGTAATGACTGGGTAACATATAAGCATAGGCTGTTTGTTGCAGTCACAATAGTAATAACTTGTACAAGAAGAGCATTTTTGTTGAGGGAGCAGAAGGCAGCAGAGTGCTTGAAATTTTGGAATGCCCTTTAGCAGCAAGGGCAGGGCAGTTGCTGAGAGTATGATCAGGCTATCTTGGCTATCTTGGCCAACTGAACCTGCCTCAGTGACCAGGGCCTCAAAGTAGAGAATGACCATTACATAAAGCACATTCATTGACCAATTTCTTTCATCTTCAATATGTATAACTTACTTGATAAACTTGGATTAGGATAGTGTGAACCAAAATTGATTGATGACAGTGAACTAAAAGTGATGGTTTTAATCTCATGGTATGAGAATACAGAGGTGTGTTCTTGCTTTTACCTTCCCCAGTACCAGCACTTCTCTGCAAAATGCACTGCACAGAATCCGATTTAATTAGATGCTAAACATGCTTTTTAGTGAGGAAGAGGAAATTAATGATTCTACTTTCAAAAATGTCTTTTTGACTAGAACATGTGCTCAAAGCTTTTAGAAAATTGTTCTATATGACAATTTCTGCATTTTTTACCAGCTGCTGTAGGGATAAAATGCAATATCTCATGCCTTTTGAAGTCACTTTAAAGCTCTGTGGAACAATTTTGTATCATCTCACAATAAAAATCAGCATCTATTCTGTTTGGAGGCTGAAAATGGCATTAAAACAACAGAAGGATCAAATACATGTCAGGTCTGTGACACTTATTTTTCTGTTTCCATGACACAACTGTGATTCCTGTCCAGTTGTTTTGCATGTAACACTTAACACCAGCGTCTTCCTGTCTCCCTGCATAGGCACAACCATGAGGATGACATTCTTGACTGTTTGAGAATTCCTACAGCTTTGCTTGCCTATCAGTGCTCATCTTTACAGAAGACTGTGTGGTCAACCTTCATTTCTAGGGCAGGTAATTTAAAAAATATATAATTCCTAAATTAATTACTTGATATTTTCATATAATGTATTTTGATCATATTCACTCGCTATTTCTCCCAGACCCAACCCACTTCCCTATGTAACACCAGGTTTGTACTTTTTAAAATTTTGCATTTTTTTGAGACAAAAAAAACATCTACACACCTCTAGCTGTCCTGGAAGTCCCTATGCAGGCCAAGCTGAACCCACAGAGATCCTGCCTCCCATGTGCTAGGAGTGTGCCACCAGGCCTCCTGGTACCATCACCGCCATTACATTTTCCTCCTATTCCTACTTCCTTTTTTATGATAATCTGCCTAGTATAATTTATGCTGCCTATGTATTCCTTAGGACCATAACTAGAGAATGGTCATCTACCAGTGACTATCCTTAAAGATAACTGACTCCCCTTTCCCCCAAAGCCATCAACTATCCATAGCTCTTCAGTTACTGGTGTAGGCTCTTTAGCTCCTTCCTTATCCATAATAGAATGTTAATTGGCGTAATCTTGTGCATGACTTGTTCAGGCAAACCCAGGTGCCACAAACTCATGAATGCAGTTGTGTGACTGGTAATCTTAAAAGACTTATATCTATTTATGTGTATTTTTTTGCATGTGTTCATTTGTGTGTTTCTCTATGTGAATGTATGTATAGGCATGCCTTGGGTTTGCATGTGTGTATGTTCTTGAGGGGGGAAGCAGAAAAAGAATTGGTTGCTCCTCTCTAACACTCTTCCTCTATTCCTTTTGAAAGCCAGTAAGCCCCAGTGATTTCCCCATTCCCTACCTTCCTTGGAGCTGGGTACAAGCCTGTGTAATGCCTAGATTGCTGTGTGGGTACTGGGACCCAATCTCTGGTTCTCATGATTAGGCAGCAGGTGCTACTAAGCACTGAGTCATCTCTTCAGCCCTGTGACAGATTTTTTTTAAAGATTGGTTCATTTTTATTTTATGTGTATGAATGTTTTGTCTGTGAATATGTATGTGTACCACATGCCTGCCTGGTACCTGCAGAGCTTAGACCAGGGTGTTAGATCCCTGGAAGTGGAGTTATGGATGATTGTGAGGCATCATGTGGGTTCTTTGAATTAAACCTCAGTTCTCAGTAAGAGCAGTGCGTGCTCTTAAGCAATGGGCCAAATCTCTAGCCCTAATTGTGTAGCTCAAGTTGGCTTAGAACTCTTGATCCTTCTGCCTATTCTATTGGAGTAAGCCATCATGCTTAGTATTGTAGGTATTTCAGGTGAATTTTGCAGAAAAGGGACCATGTTGGCCTAGGAGATTTTAATAGCATTATGTTACACCAGGGTTGATTTCTGCAAAGGTAGAATTTGGGGCAGTGGAAGGAAATTTCTAATGACAGGGAACTTTGGAGAAACACAGAGAAAAATCTCCCCTTTTCTTTCTGTATCACTTTTCCTTTAAAGTGTTATTTTAATGTAGTATTTAAAGACTCAAACACCCAGAATCCAAGTAGTTGACAAAATTGAGGGTGTGACCTAGCTACAGAGATGAGTAGAAAGGCCTTTCCTTCCTGGAAATGGCTCTTGTTTGGGGCTATGGTTCTCACTGGAATACAGATGTAGTGTGGCTGTGCAATTGGTGTTTCTGTTAGAAATCCCCTGGCCCTGACAGATAGTTCAGCTGGTAAAGTTCATGACCTGAGTTTCTTCCCCAGAATCTATATTTAAAAACCCTGGGGATTGTGTTTGTAATTTCAAGACTAGAGAGACAGAGGCAGAGGATCCTCAGGGATTGCTGATCAGCCAGACCAGTGAGAGGTACAGTAATACAGTCTCAAAATAATGTATTCACAGTGTGGGAAGAATGATACCCAAGGATGCTTTCTGACTTTCACATGTATGTGTACACATGGAGGAGGAGGAATCCTTTAGTTTTGCCTAGATATGAATAAATAAAAAAGTACAAAGAGATAAAAACCAGGGGCCAAAGAGAGCATGTTGATAAAACATGCAACTTGTGTTTCTCCAGTGTATTACCTCTGCTTAATGACAAGATGCCTCTTGTCTGGAATGACAGGGCAGCCTGCCTGACTGTTTCTGTTTTGTAACAAGTTTCTTCCTAGAGGTTTTCCACTACTTCTTGATGCTGGAGGGTTTGTGTGTGCACTTAGTCTCCTTAGTGAAATGGGGATATATATCTGTCTTTTTGTGAAGCTGCAAATGATAGTAATCACAGCCTGAAAATACTGGGGGTTTTGTTTGTTTGTTTGTTTGTTTGTTTTTTACTGTTGTGGGTGTGTTAGTCCCTAGCTGTACCCCTACAGTCTCATGTTTTCCCACAGTTTTGATTCACTGTGCTAATTTTCATTCCCTGCTATCCCTAGTTAAGGATGACCTTCTCAACCCTTTTCTCACCCAAACTAGCCTGTGAGTAGCCTGTGAGCTCTTTCTCATACCACTTTCTTCACGATGTCTCTTGCTTTATTCCATCTTAGCATGGCCTTTATAATTTTCTATGTGATTATAATTCTTGAAAAAAGTAGAATATATAAACTCTTGAATGACTGAAACCTTTGAATCCCAAATTAGATTATCCACCAATTAGAGTATTTCCAGTTACTCTTCTCTAGTTTGTGTATCTGAATCAAGTTTTCCAATTTTTTTGTTTATTTTTTTCAAGACAGGGTTTCTCTGTCCTGGAACTCACACTTTAGAACAGGCTGGCCTCAAACTCATAGAGATCTGCCTGCCTTTTCCTCCTGAGTGCTGGGATTAAAGGTGTGTGCCACCAATGCCTGACTTGGTGCCTCTTTTTAATAGAGCATAAGGGTCAACGTCAGATGTTCATAATAGTGATTGTTGAACAAATGTGCCAAACAGAATTATTTCAATGTACATGGTTAAGAGAGAAGGCCATTTAGACCATCTTCAAGTCTCCTTTCAGATTTGTAGTTCAGAATCTCATGTTTAACAGAAGTATGGACAAAGCAGGTTACTTGTGAGGATCTTATAATGGGCATTTGCTTCTTGAAAATCAATGGTGATATTTGAATGTTTTGGTTCCAGTGTTGGGGTTGCCAAATGTGTACAAATAGGAAATACTATTTCCAAAAGTTGGCTGAAGAGACGGCTCAGCAGGTTATGGGGCTGGTGACCAAGCCTGATGCTCTGAGTTTAATCTCAGCTGCATAATGGTGGAAGAAAATAACTGACTCTTACACAATGTCTTTTGAACTCTACATACATTCCAATGCACACATAACACATCAAATAATATTATAAAAGAAGTGCAAAAAGAAAATATTCAATTGACAGACTTGTGCTTGAAATATTAAGTAGTAACAAAGCTTCTCTAGAGAAGACATAGCTGTAATAGAACTGAAAATGAAGAGGCATATTTGACTATTGTGTCTTTTTTTCTCATCAGTGTAACAAACACTAGAGAAAACAAGGTGGAATAATGAAAGGTTTGTTTTAGATTCTAGGTTCAGAAGTTTTAGGCCATGACCAATTGCTTTTTTGGTTTCTGGGCCCATGAAAGTTAGAATATCATAGCAGGTACATGTGGCATGACGGATTTGCCTACCTCATGGCCTCCAGGAAGCAATGAATGACAGCAAAAAAGGCCAAGAGCATCACATCCTTCAAATTCTTGTTCTTAATAGCCTACTTCCTCCATTCAGGCCCTACCCTTCACAACTCCACTTCTCAATACAGAATTTATTGTGGAAATACATCAGGTTATTAACTGACCGATGAAGGCAAACCTTCACACTCCACTGACCTTCCAAAAGCTTATCTCTGAATGTTCTCTATAGTTAGGACCAAGCCTTCAAAAATGAGCTTTTGTTACTTAATTAGCTAACTAATTAGTTGCTAATTAATTACTAATTCATTGCTAATTAGTTCATTGGTCCCTTAACTTTGAGACAGTACACTTTATTATGTGTATGAGTGTCTGTCTGTATATATGTCTGTGCACCATTTGCATGCCTGCAGAGGGCAGAAGACATCTGATTTACTGCAACTGAAATTACATATTTTTTTGTGTGCCACTATGTGGGTGCTGAAAATTGATTGTGGGTCCTCTGGAAGAGCATCTTAACCACTGAACTACCTCTCTAGATCCACAGGGACACTTTATAACTAAAGTATTAGTCGTCAGTGTGGTGCTTCTTTATCCATAGGGTCCATAATATAGAAATGAATAAGACAAAATGGTGTTAGTCTATTGATAGAATGATTTATGAACATTTATTTGCACATTTAATTATCATCTACTGTTTTAAAGTAATGTCTTACTTTAACATGTCTTCCTTTTTTCCATTTTTTATTTGAATTAGAAACAAGATTGTTTTACATGTCAATCCCAGTCCCCTCTTCCTTTCCTCCTCCCCTACCACCCTCCAACTAAAACTCTACCTATCACATATCCTTTTTGCTTCCCAGGGAGGGTGAGGCCTTCCATATGGGATCTTCAGAGTCTGTCATAGCCTTTGTTATAGGGCCTAGGTCCTCCTCCATGTGTCTTGGCTCAGGGAGTATCCCCTCTGTATGGAATGGGCTCCCAAAGTCCACACCTATGCTAGGGATAAGTACTAATCTACTACAGGAGGCCCCAAGGATTTCCGAGGTCTCCTCACTGACACCCACGTTCCTGGGGTCTAGATCAGTCCAGTGCTGGTTTCCCAGCTATCAGTCTGGGGACCAAGAGCTCCCTGTTGTTCAGGTCAGCTTAACATGTCTTTCTATTATGGGTTTTTCTATTGTTTTCCTTGGCCATGTAAAAAGACACAATATTAGTTCATATTATTTTAATTTCTTATAAAATAAAGAAAACAGGCAGTTCTGGAACCTTCATTGATTCTTAGACATTCAATTTTATAAAACTGTTTCTTGTGTGTGGTCATCCTTGCCTGGGTCTTGTCAGCCTGTCTAATTTGAATTCTATTGTGTTCATATCCAGACATGTATCTGACACACCACAGTGACAAAATGAACAAATGCAATCCATTTTCTTCTTCATTCTTATCTCTCCAACAGCCTAGTTAGATTCATGGTGGGCCTTTGTTACTCATTTATTAAATACTTTTTAATAAGTTTGTGTCTTGTCCTGTGCACATCTGATGGAAGTAGATGCTGCCACTGTTTTAGTTGTGGCATGGCTACCCGTCTGAATCTGTAGATGCATGCACACTTATTAACTTCTTTTTGGTAGATATTTATAGTTACTAGAATCAAAGCTCACAGCTAATCGTCTATTATCTATTTTAGAGAACTCTGTATAACAAAAAAAGTCTGAGGACAAACAAGCAGACACATAAACCATCACACAAGTCACTCTTGTGAGATCCAAGAAGGCTCTACTCCTGCTTCTCTAAAAGAATCTGCAAGGCCCTTCAATAGTGGTTCTCATACAGCCAACTGTAGCAATGGTCCAAAGTTAAAGTGACAATTAACCTGGGAACTGGCAGCTGACAACCATTAGCCCCCTTTCCTTTTTGTGGAGCAGGGATTTGGTTTCTTTATTCTAATACTAAACCACATGTGCTTGAAGGCTTGTCAGTGATCATCTTAGAAACATGTAAAGTTCTGCACTCAGTTTACCACTCTTGTGACCCATTTACCTTACTTTTACCATTTCCAGTGTTCTCTATGCTAGTGACCAGACCAATAATGTCACCAACATAAATCTATTCCAACACTCAATATCTAAGCATAATTACTTGAGAATAAAAAAAGTATTCATAGCCTCATGTTGTGTACTTTCCAATATAAAACTAGTTGATCTTATGTTGAGAGTAAATTCCTAACTGGGGTAAGTGACACCCCCTATGGTGTGGATTAAAATTAACACATACATCCATTTTTATCCTGCTGTCTGTGCTGATGCATTTCAAAACAAATTATAAAGATCACACTACAGGAATAGAAGATTACATAGTTTGAATAAAATTTTCACTTCTTCTGAGTGCTGTTAAATTCTAGAAAGAATTTCAAAGTCTGTGCTCCTTCTCCATGATGATCTGTGTTAAACTGGTTCCTTACTGACAAGTCTAGTAAGAAGATGTGATTAATTTCTTCTTTTTCTCCTCCTGCTCCTCTCCTTCTTCTCTCCCATTTCTTCTTCCTGTCTCTCACTCTTCTGTTCCTTCTCTATTTCCATCTTTTCTTTCCTTTCCTTTTCAGCTTAAGCTGCCAGGATAAGAAGAAAGGAAGAATTCTTCTTAGAGTACAGTTTTCTTTTTACAGTGTACAATAACTTACATAGCACTAAAATCTGTAAGGCACAGTGTAAAGAGGTAAGGTTCGGGTCAATAAGAAAATAATATTTTATATTATAAAGTAAGCAGCATTATTTCTCTTGAATGAGAGGCTAAATACTCCAAGCTTAGAGTCATAAATGGAAGGCAGGGAATGAGGTAAGGAGAGAGGAGAACAACCCTTAGGGCTGAAAGGAGGGACCCTCAGGAAGAAGGGAGCATGGAGTCTGTAGGGAAGAATGACTCCCATAGAATGGTCCTCAGTACACAATGGCCTTTGAATCCCAACACATTGGTGCCTAATATTCAGTTTCATAAGCCTGTCAATTTTAACCTTCCTGTAATAATTTGCTTCTGATAGCCTAAGCCTTCAAAACATGCTTATGTCTATGCCCAATGTTATGGTTAGTGGTCCTTTGAGGAAACAATGGAAGGGAGATGGTGTAGAGGTAAGACAGCAATCTAGGCATTTACCTTTGAGTATCAAGAATATAAGTTCAGAAGGAGCATAGTCTACAACAGGAGATGCCAAGAGCTTGTGAAGACCCTCTGAAAGTTTTTGAAATCCCAAGAAAGGCTAACTACTTACTACTTAGTACATGTCAGAAATACTGCAATTACCTTGTTTTGAAATTGAAGAGTGTTTCCAGGAGGCAGGAAGAATAGGGAGGTACATCTACACCTAGAAGTTAGGATTAAATAAAAGTGGTTGAAACCTAGTATAGATCTCTTGACATTTATTTGAACCATTTCCATTTTGTTTTAGACAACCAAGCAAGCTGAACTTAGTAGATATTGGGAAAAACTTCCCCCAATATTGACTGTCTTAAAATACACAGACTTCAGCCAAGAAGTTTTTGTTTAACTCAGAGACGGAATTGCTGATTACATTGATTTGGTTTTTCTAAAACCATTCTATGATTAAAGCATTCTTATGTTCAAAAAATTTATTTTTAGTTATTCAACAATAATTAGAGATATACATGGGTGCAATATGACTTTTCAGTGCATAGATATGTTGGAGAGTGATCACATCATGTATTTAGCAACCCATAATTTCAAATACTTGTCAGTTTTTGTGCCAACAATTAAAATCTTTTAGCTATTTAAAGTACACATGATTATTGACTATCATCACCTTGCTATGTAATAGCATGCCAGAATTTATTCATTTCCCTACCTAACTATAGCCTTGTATCCAGTGACCATCTCAACTATCTCCTCCATGCCTCCTACAAACAGTTTTTGATTCCTGAAAGGCTTCACATATAAAGAAAGCAATATCAAATCATATCTGCTCTGTCTCCATGCTTGCACAGTGCCATGGGTCTGCCAATGGTGCTGAAGATACACAGAGAAAAAGATAGCTGAGGCTATATTCAGGTTCCTGCTCTCAGAAGAGTAAATACTGATGAAAATAGTGAAAAAATATCACATGTTGTTCAATTTTACCATCCTTCCAAGCCTAATCTGTCTTTGAGATCATAATATATACATTTCTATAAAATTTATCCCAAATAAGCTGCTGTGTAGTAAGACTATTCTGGGACAGTCTGAACTGTGACTTTGGGACTAAAGTTATTCATGAATGAATAATTTCTAGGCATTTACTCACCCTAAAGTGTCATGATTATTTTCTAAGTTATTGATAATATTTGTTTTCCTATTAATTTTATTTGAGTTTAAATATGCCTAAGTATACTGGGCTGGGCTAAGTGGTGGAGTTTCATGGTTCAGCGTGTGCTTGTTATCATCTGTGAATCTATTCCTCAGTGCCAATGAATAATAGGTAACAAAACAACATTGAGTTCACTGTGTTTGATGTCCCATTTAAGTACACCCAATGTTTGTTTATACTCACTTACAGGCAGATATTTTTTTTCAAGGATTTCTTTCTTGAAAAAAAGAAATTGAAAGATCATTTTGCTTCTAAGATATGAATGATCTTATTTAAACAATGCCTGTAAAGTGATTTACTGGTGTTTGGATTCAATGACTGGGGAAGTGTCACAAGTTACAGGACAATTTTATATGCTAAATCTGAGTAGTTAGAGTTGTATATTAAGACAGAAGTGGGTGGTTGTTAATGAAAAAGAAGCATGTTTATAGATAGATATATGAGTGAGTCTGTTGAGGAAAAGGTGCAAGTGAAGAGGATACAGAAGCTCTTAGGCAAAGATATAGATATAGATATAGATATAGATATAGATATAGATATAGATATAGATATAGATATAGATGTGTGGCTTTTGTTCTCATCTACCTTTGAACAGGTGATTCTTTCACAAACCTTTCCTGTTCACAAAGTCTGACTGCCCTTATTGGTATTATTGTGACAAATAAGTTTAAGGATTGCATTTGATACCCCGGAACTAAATTCAAGACCTATTATTATCTTCCTCATGTTTGTAATAAACATGTTGCTTCTTTCAGTTCCTCTATATAATAATACCAGAAAGTGATTATACTCAGAATTATTGTTTCATAGAATATATTCTATAACTAATTGCAAAGCACACTAGGGAAAGATAAAAACCTGCCCGTTAAACTGTGACAACTTTAATTTTGAGATGCATCCTAGCTTTAGAGATGCTAAGGTGAAAGATCAATGAGATGGTTGTTCACAGTTACAGAGTCTTACAACAGTTTACAACATTCTTTGCTTTTAATTAAATGTTTATAGTAATATAAATCTGATGAAGGTACAAAATAATTAACTTCATCAAATTCTTTTAAACTTAAATATCTAAGGTGTGGTATACATAATGCTGTGCCATTCTCTTATAATTGCCTCAAGAGGAAGGATGAGGCCAGACTCAATGAAGTAGGTTGAACTGGGAAGTTTGCCTTGAAACAAATTGGAAAATCAACAAACTAACACTCAGTCCTTGGGGGTGCAAAGGGAAAGTCCAAGTTCTTTTTCATGACCAAGAGGTATTGGCACAATTTCTAATAGGATATCTCCTAAAGGAAAAGTAAACAAATCATAGCAAGGAAACCAGAAGCAGCTGAACTTGGACCCACCCAAGAAACCTGTTTTTAACAGTAATTGACACCCTTATGTTGACTGATTAATTTTAGTTAAGACGTGGGAAATAGAGGCATAAATAGAATTTCTGAAAAGAGGTATTTATAGAATGTAATTCTCACTCAATAGTTCTCTTGTTGCTTAAAGGTATGAGTACACATCTAACTCATTCAGCATTTTATTCATATTGATTCCATTCATAGAATATTCAGGTTCAGATTATGCTGACAGTGCATAATAGAAGAAAGCACCAAGTAGCTATATATACATACATTTGCATATATATGTATATATATATATATATATTTGTCCCTTGCCTTTCATGGATATCAGGATTTTTTTCTGCATCTGCACATCACCCGATGATTAAAGATTATTCTTCCATTGGGTAGGGGGGTAGGTTGGGGGTGGGGGAGTAGGGGTGGGGGTGATGGGAGGGAGAGGGAGAAGGGATGGATATATGAAACAAGCTTGTTCCTAATTTGAACTAATAAAAAAAAGAGTATTCTTCCAATTGAGTCCTATCAGACTGAGAGGTTCTGTGTTTGTTGCTCTGACCCCATTACAAAGGCCCTCCACATATCCTGGTCTGTAAAGAAGGACCCAGTTCATTGTTCAAGTCATTCACTTCCCTGCTTAAATTTATGCCAAGATATTTCAATTTTTGAGGTAATTATGAATAGTATTACTTACCTGATTTTTTTCTCAGTGTGCTTGATATTTGTATCTAGGAGGGCTACTGATTTTGTCTGTTAATTTTGTATTCTGTCGCTGTCCTTAAATGTGTTTATCACCTTACATTTTTGGTAGCATGTTTAGGGTCTTATTTATACAATCATATCACCTCCAAATAAGGATTATTTGAATTGTCCCCTCTCTGTTTGTATCCCCTTGATCTCCTTCACTTGTTTTAGTTCACTAGCTAACACTTCAAGTACTATGTTGGAGAGAGTGAATATCCTTGTCTTGCTCCTGGTTTTAGTGGAAATTCTTTGAGTTTTTCCCCATTTAGGGTAATGTTGGCTGTGAGTTTGTTGCATACTGCCTTTACTATACTGAACTATGTTCCCTGTATTTTTAAGGTCTCCAAGACTTTATCATGACGGGATGTCTGTTTATCAAAGGCCTCTTCTGTTTCTAATGAGATGTATGGTTTCTCTCCTTTAGTCTATATGTTGTAGATTTCATTGGTTTATTTGTATATGTTGAACCATCCCTGCTAGTATAGATAAACCCAATTTGATAATGATGAATAAAAAACCCACAGTGTTGGGAATGGGTTACTTCTATTGAAGCGGTTGGCCATCGAAGTCCCATAGAACCATGGATACTACAAGCTATTGCAATGGCTCTTGGCTTCTCTCCCAGAATGTAATGGTAAGACCCTACTGCTGAAGATATTACATACTTACATTATAAAACGTGAATAAATAAAGCTGGCATTGACCTAGAAGCATTTTCCCTAACAAGTAGCTTGCATTGTGCTGGTAGGTGCTATGCATGCTACCAGAAAAGAAAAATAATTATCAATCTTATTTTCCCATAAACCCTATGAGCTACAATAGCAACCTGCTAGACAAGATAGGCCCATTGTTTCAATAGTGACACAAATGTCTTGGAAGAAACCAACTAATTTCTGATTGGATTTTATCTTCCTCTAGAAAATGGAACCCATATCTTGCAGTTATTATAGACAAGAACCAGTGACCCAAGGGAGGGAGCTATTACCATTATTCTGTTAATGGGACACAGTATTAAACTGACTCCTAAGGACTTCTTGTTATATCCATAGATTGGTGCATTTCTCAAGCCTCGTCAGAGAAGTTTCTTTCTTCTTTTTTTTTAAGTAGATGGTTTTTAACACAGAGACTGATAACTGGTTAAGGTTCAGAACATAAGTGACTGTGGAGTGTGCAGCTGTAAATGAGAAATAGGTATCACAATGTCCTCCTTGGAGGCACAGGAGTCAGTGGGAAAGAGTGGGTAGAAAGACTGCAAGAGCCAAAAGTGGTGGATGGCTACAGCGAAACAGTATTTTCTGGAGATAACAGATCTTTCACATATAAGAACCCACAATAGATGTCACCTGCTCAAGAGAGACAAAATCCCAGATAGAGAGAGGAGATGAGCATGAGGTTCCATCGCAGCTGAGGAGCTATTGGTTACTACCATCTATTTCTAGCAGAGGGAGAGGTAGTTTTATTTAAGGATGTGGCTACTGATGAATCTCAAATGCTTCAGTGGATGTCTACATAGTATATAGGCAGCATTAGTGATAGGTTTTTGTTATGTTTTGTTTTGTTTTATGAGAGCACAAAGTAATGTCAGTATGGAATGGGGGTGGATGTGGAAAGACATAGGGGAGGGAGACAAAAAAATGTTCAAAATACAGTGTATGAAATTATCAAAGGATTAATAAAATATTTTAAAAAGCAATGATCATTTTCATTATTTAACAAAGACACATGGTTCCATGTGAAACTGACCCTTGGTTAGAGCTTTAGAATGCTGTTTTAGAAGCCTGTGTTGCTTTTTGTTTTGTTTTGTTATCAAAAGGTTGACACAGTTAAATATGAGCAGGATTAAGTGGAAAACAGTGAGGAAGGCAGAGGTAGAAAGAGAAGCTATGCCATTGTGCTCCGTGTTTTTTCATTTGTTTATATTGGGGAAACAGCTATGATATTTTAAAATGGCCTTTCTCTGATGAGTAAGCATGGAACAACATCAGAGAAGGATTCTATTGGTACAACAATCTTAGATTGAAAATGCACAAAATAGGAACTGGTAGAACAGATGCATCCACAGTTACAGACAGTGATTTTACTGATCCTTTGTTGAAAGTGTATGCAGCCAAAAATTGAGAAATAAAAGAGACATCAGATTTGGACAGTGCTCTTAACCAACTTCATCTAGTTGGCATTCCAAAACTGTGTGCCACATGTTCAGGCTGTTTTCAAAGCACACAGGTCTCATCTCATCTCAAAGACTGTCTACTGGGCCATACTGAAGGACTGAGATCATACAAAACAAAATCAAATTAAAACTAAAAATGGTTCTGGAAAATATTTAACCACTTGGAGTAAGCAATATACTCAAACTTCATGGGTCAATGAAGAAAAATGAGGCTAGTCAGAAAAAAAAAAAACACATTTGCATGAAATTGAAAACACGTAAAATATATACAAAACAGTGTTTATGGAGAAAATCTATATTAAAAGAATGATGATTAAATCTGTAGCCTAAGTTTCAATTTTAAAAGGTCCCAAGAAAGGAAAAAATTAAATTCCCCTTCAAATAAATGGAAAATGAATAAACAAAATAAATGTAAGCAAAACTTGGGTCCCTGAAAGGACCTATATCTGCCATGCCTTAAACTTAGAAAGATAAAGAAAGAGAAAGTACAAATTACCAGCTTTAGGAATGAAAGAAAAAATAACTATAGTTCCTATAGGTGTTAAAATTAGCTAAAGCAGAAACATAAAATTATACATCCAGAAATCTCTTGCTTTAATCTAATGTGGCTGATGCCTATGCAGATAACCAGAAGTCTAAGAGGATTCATTCTCTTCAGCGTAATACAAATGTGGTGTGTAGTCCTTCAGGCAGAAAGAAACAGGACTGAATGAAATGTGGAGAATGAAGAGAGCTAGAAATGGGAAATATATGTGATCAAAATAAAAAGCCAGTAATATTTTTTAGCTTTAATCTCTATGAGTTTAATTAACTACCCTTTTTAAATATTTTACAAATATTATTAAAGGATCTCTTAAACAGGAATACCTATGCAGTATGAAATGAAAATTTGAAATACAAAGAAAGAAGAAAGGCTAATTTGAGATCCCAGTTTTTGCAGAAGAAACACTTACACTAAGATTAAATACTGGTAAGCAGCCAATCAAAGCAGGAGGCAGAGATCCCTGGAGGAAAGGCAATGTGTGCAGAGTCAGGGTAGAAAAGATCTCAGTGTCTCTGGCAAACGAAAGAGCTTGTGGGATAGACATGAATGAGTGTGTGGGAGAGTAATGGGGAGGAAATTAAACATGCCAGATAAATTTTTGACCAGGGAACTGCTGTGGGCTGAATTTGGTCTTCCCTTCAAATGTGTGCTTAGTATAGATTGTATCTCTGTTAAGACACAGGACTTTATGAGATAATAAAGGTAAAATAGGATGACAGGCCAGGGCCAAACTAATATGACTGGCATCCTTATAAGAGAGAGCAAAAAGTATACAAATTCATGGAAGCTGAACAAAACTACTGAATCAAATTTGAGTCAACTGAAATTAAAAAGAAAATTAACATTTTTATAAGTGAATGAAAATGAAAATATAACATACCCAAAACTGTGGGGTACAATGAAGGCAATTCTAAGAAGCAAGGTACTAAGTGCCTACATAATAATAAAAAATGTAGTATGAATTCTAATTGTTCTTAATAATAAAATCTCAGAGTCAGCTATCAGGGGGTAAAAGCTGAAGGATCAGAGAAGCAGAGTGGCCAGCCACGAGAATTCTTACCTCTACCAATGCTCAGACCAAAAGGGAGATCCTGTCATCAGACTGCATCCTCAGACAGAATGTTCTGACTGCTTCAGACTGACTGCTGCTCAAACTGCACTGAGCCCTGTCTCCTCTTATCTTATATTCCTCTCTTCGACCAGCCATATCACTCCTGTCTCCACCTCCCTCGTGTTGAGATTAAAGGCATGTGATCCCAAGTGCTAGAATCACCTTTGTGTGAGCTATTTATTTATTTATTTATTTATTTATTTATTTATTTATTTATTGGTTTTTAGAGACAGGGTTTCTCTGTGTAGCTTCGGAACCTATCCTGGCACTCGCTCTGGAGACCAGGCTGGCATTGAACTCAAAGAGATCTGCCTGTCTCTGCCTCCCGAGTGCTGGGATTAAAAGCATGCGCCACCAACGCCCCACTCTGTTTCTCTTTTAGACTGGATCAATTTTGTATCGCCTCGGGTGGCCTTGAACTAACATATCTGTCTAATTCTGTCCCTCAATTGCTGGGATTAAAGGTGTGGGCCATCATTGGCCTCTATTGCTAACTAGTGTGGCTAGCTCTGCACTCTGATCTTCAGGCAAGCTTTACTTATTAGATCATAAATAATATATTACCACAAAACTTAGATATTTCATATTAATAACTTAACAATATACTTGAAGGCTCTAGAGAAACTAGAATAAATAACATCCAAGAGACAATAGGAAGAAAAATAAACTCAGAACTGAACTGAAATTAATGAAATAGAAACAACATCAAAAACAATAAAAAGAATCACTGCAACACAATGACAAAGTTTTAGCCAAATTAACCAAAAGAATGATTAAAAGGTATAAGTTAATAAAATTGGTGATGAAAAGGGAAACATTACAACAGATATCAAGGATATTCAAAGAACCATAAGGATATACTTAAAAAAATCTGTACTCTACCAAGCTGGAAAAACCTAGAAGTAGATGTAATTCTTATATATAACCTACCAAAGTTAAATCAAGACAAAATAAACAATTTAAACAGACCCATAATCTCTAATAAAATAGAAGCAAAAATTAAAAATCTTTCAACTGAAGATGTTCAGGGCCAGATGAATTCAGTGAAGAATTCTGCCAGATCTTCAAAGAACTATCATAAATACGCATCGAATTATTTCACAAAATAGAAACTGAAGGAATATTTCAAAATTTGTTTTAATAATACCACTATTATTCTGATACCAAAACCACACAAAAACCCAAACAAAAAAAAATGATAGACCAATAGCCCTAATAAACATATATCTAAAAATCTCAATAAAATTCTTGAAAACCAAATTCAAGAATACATAAAACTGTTATCACCATGATTAAGTTGGTTTCATCTCAAACATGAAGATGCTGTATGGATTAATAAATGTAATTCACAATATAAACAGAAATACAAAATACAATACAAATACAAAATACAAATACAAAACAAAATACAAAAACGCCATGATAATCTCATTAAATACAGAAAAGGCCCTTAACAAAAACTTCAACATCCCTTCATGATAAAAGTCTCAAAGAGAATAATGATACAAGGGCCATATCTCAATCTAATAAGATGATTTACATCAAGCCTACAGTCAACATCATCATGAATGGAGAGAAAAATGTAAAATTAGGAACTTTCTCCATAATTGTTCAAGATAGTACTTGAACTCTTGGCTAGAGCAGTAAAGAGGTAAAGAGGATACAAATAGGAAAGGGAGAAGTCAAAGTATCTTTACTTGCAGATGATATGACTCTTATACATAAAAGAGCTGAAAGATGACATCTGGAAATACCTATAGGCGATAAACACTTTAAAAAAATAGCAAGATACAAAACTAACACACAAAAATCACAATCAATACCCTTCCTATTCAGAAATGACAAGCATGCTAAGAAAGAAATCAAGGAAAGCACACTTTTAACAATAGCTCTTGAAAATAAACTATCTTGCAGTAAATCTAGCCAAACAAGTGAAATACTGTATGGCCTTTAAGACCCTAAAGAAAGAAATGCAAGAAAGGGCAGAAGATGGAAAGGAAAGATCTACCCTACTCGTGGATCAATAGAGTTAATGTTATGATAATAGCTATTCTACTAAAAGCAATTCAGATTCAGTGCTCTCCTCATAAAAATTCCAACACAATTCTTATCAGAAATTGAAAAATAATCTAACATTTCATATGGAAACACAATACTCTCAAGAGAGTTAAAACAATTCTGCTTCATAAAAGGACAACTGGTGTTTTTACCATCCCATATTTCAAGTTGCATTACAGACCAATAGTAATTAAAAGAGAGCATGATATTGACATTAAAACAGACAATGTTGATCAATGCAATAGAACTGAAGAACTGGATATAACTCCAAACTAGTCTATGAACTATGACTTTTTTAAAACAGAGAAACAAAATAACTCACTCTGGAAAAAGACAGAATCTTCAGCAAATGGTTTTGGTCAAGCTGGCTAACTGCATGTAGAAGAATGAAAGTAGATCTGTATATATAATGCTGTATAAAAATAAACTTCAAAGGAATCAAAGACCTCAACATAAGACTAGATACCCTGAATCTGAGAGAAGAACAAGTAGATCATTCACTTGAACTTATTGACACAGGAAAGGACTTTCTGAACAGAACCCTTAAAGCACAGGCATTAAACCCAACAATTACTAATTGAGACCTCATTAAACTGAAAAGCTTCTGCATGACAAAGACCACTATCACTTTAGAAAAGCAGTAGCCAAAAAATGGGGGAAGAAAATCTTTACCAATTGTACTTCTGGCAGGAGGTTTATATCTTAAAATATAAAAAGAAAAAAACTTAAAACCAAGACAACCAATAACTCAATTTTAAAATAGGACATAGAACAAAACAGAAAGTTCTGAAAAGATGCAACCCATGTGTCTGGGAAACACTTAAAACTATATTCAATGTCTTTAGCAATCAGGGAAATGTAAATTAAAACCACCTTGAGATTTCCTCTTACACAGATGGCCAAGACCAATAAAACAGATGATAACAGATTATGGAAAAGATGTGGGAAAGGGGATATTTATTGCTTTTGAGAGTGAAAACTGGTACAATCACTATGGCAATCAGTGTGGAAGTTCCTCAAAAAGTTGAAAATAGTATGACTACAAGACCTAGTTATACCACTTTTGATCATATATACAAAGGATTCTACATCTTACTACAGAGATACTTGCTTATTCATGTTCATAGATGATTTATTCATAACAGTTTATATGTCCATAAACTGGTGAATCTATAGTTTAAAAACTGGTCATTTATACAATGGAATATTATTCAGTCAACAAGAAAAATTAAATTATGAAATTTATGTGCAAGTGAATGAGGCTTAAAAAACAATTATCCTGAGTGAGACAACCCTGACCAGAAAGACAACACTGCATGTTTTCTCTTATATGTGGGTATTAGCTTTCTAGCATTACGTATGAATATTTCATTTAGTATCACCACAGAAGTCAGGTAGTTAGTAAGGGACCAGGGAAGGAAGAGGGGATCTTCCAAGAAAGGGGAAATAGAATATAGTGATAACATGAATAAAGGGGAAACTAGAGTAGGAGGATTAAGTGGGTTGGGCATGAGAGGGCAAGGTCAATCAAGGGAGATAGAGAAGGAGCAACTAAAGGTCTTTTGAAATGTTTTATGGAAATCTACTATGTAGTAGCTTCCTAAAATGTATACATTTGTGAACAGAATTTAATGGAGTTAGTATATAATGAGTGAAACAACAACCCAACTAGATATCTTATGCTACCAAGGAAAGTCCTCTGTACAAGTAATAGATTATATCTTGTTGAGTTGTTGACAAAGGGGTCCCACAGAACCCCCAAAATATGATTGCCAATGATAATAGTTTACCTCCACAACATGGCAGGCCCTTTGTTGAAAACACTAAATGTCATGTAACATTGAACCAGTGCCCTACTGACAATTGTTCGTGGCACTGGAAGGTAATATGCATGCTACTCAGGGGGAAAAATATCAATATCATCAATATCACCCAGATTTGAACCTAATGCAATAGCTGTATGCACAGATCAGTTCCTCACTCAACAGTCATCAGAAAGCTTTATCTTGCAGGAGATGGTAATTAACACAGAGACCCACAAATGGACAATATACAAAGAGTGAGACACTTTAGAGTCCTCAGCCCTAAATGAAATGTATTTTTTAAACTTTTCCTCTCAAGGCTCAGGTATTTATGCAGAAAAGAAGGCAGAAATATTTAAGAGTCAGAGGTTATTGGTCTATAATTTTCTTTTTTGTTCAGTTTTTGTATGGTTTTGGTGTCAGAACAACAGTGGTTTCATTAAAAAGAGTTATAAATCTAAGAATGGGAATAGAGAAAGGAGAAGAAACCAAGGTCATAGGCACAGGAAATGTTTTCAACAAAATCAGGGAAGAAAATTTCCTTAATCTAAAGAAGGAGATTTCTATCAAGGTACAAGAGGCATACAGAACACCAAACAGATTAGACCAGAAAAGAAATTCTTCTCAGCACATAATAATAAAAACACTATGTGTGTACAGAACAGAGAAAGGGTATTAAAAGCTGCAAGAGTAAAAGACCAAGGAAAATTCAAAGACAGTGCTATAAAAATAACACTTGACTTCTCCATAGAGACTAAAAGCCAGAAAGAGCTGAATAGATCTTCTACAAACTCTAAGAATCACAGATGGAAGGCAAGACTACTATATCCAGCAAAACGTTCAATCGTAATTTAGATGGAGAAAATAAGATATTCCATGATAAAATCAAATCTAAGCAAAGTCTGTCTACAAAACCAGCTCTACAGAAGGCAATAGAAGGACAAAGGACATCTTCCACTTGAAAAAGGTAAATCACACCCATAAAAACACAAGGAATAAATAATCTCAGACCACCAAATAAAAGAGAGCAAACTCTCTCTCTCTCTCTCTCTCTCTCTCTCTCTCTCTCTCTCTCTCTCTCTCTCTCCTCTCTCTCTCTCTCTCACACACACACACACACACACACACACACACACACACATCCCACAACCAACAACAACAGTAACAAAACCAATACCAACAACATATTCCAAGAAAATGGACCTAAGAAGCAAGCTGGTATATAAATTTTAATATCAAAATAGACTTTAATCCAAAACTAGTAAAAAGAAATAGGGAAGGACACTACTCATCAAAGAAAAATCCAACAAGAAAACATTACAATTCTTAACCTCTATGCACTAAAGTAAAGTGCACCCAAGTTCATAGAAGAAATACTACTACAGCATAAATTATATGTTGACCTTTACACACTAGTAGTGGGAGATTTCAGTACTCAACTCTTGCCTAAAGACAGGTAAATCATGCAAAATCTAAACAGAGAAATGCTGGAGTTAATTGGTATGATAAACCAAAGGGACCCAAAAGATATTTAGATAGCATTCCACACAAACACAAAAGAATATACCTTCTTCTCAGCACCTCTTGGAACTTTATATAAAATTGATTACAAATGGTCACAAAGCAAGTCTCAATAGATACAAAAAATAGAAATAACACCTTACATCCTATCTGATCACCACGTATTAAAACTGGATATCAACAACAACAAAAGGCTTACAAATTCATAGAAAAGGAAAAACCAACCACTAAATGAAAAAAAATGGAATGGTCAAGAAAGAAATTAAAGAGTTTCTAGAATTGGAGAAAATGAACACACAACACACTCATCCTTATGGGACACAGTGAAGGTAGCTCTAAGAGTTCATAGCACTTAAGTGTCTACATAAAAAATAGAGATCACATATTAGTAACTTAACAGTATACATGAAAACTCTGTAACAAAGAGAATAAATCACATGCAAAATGGGTAGACAGCAAAAATAATCAAACTCAGTGGTGAAACCAATAAAACAGAAACAGTAACAGAACAATAAAAGAATCAATGAAACAAAGGATTTGTTTCTCTAGAAATCAATAAGATTGACAAACCCTCATTCAAATTAACTAATAGGTGGAGAGAGAGTATCCAAATTAATAAATGCAGAGAATCATAGGGCATAGTTTAAAAACTTGTACTTTATCAATTTGGAAAATCTAAAAGAAATGGATAGTTTTCTCAATAGGTACCACTTAACAAAGTTAAATCAAGACCAGATAAGCAATTTAAACAGAACTATAACATTTAGTGATATAGAAGCAGCCATTAAGTCTCTCAACCAAAGCAAGCCCAGGGCCAAATGATTCTGACGCAGAATTATACCAGACTTTCAAAGAACAGTTAATTATTCCACAAAATGAAATCAGAAGCAACACTGCCCAATTCATTGTATGGGGTCAGTTACCCTGATATCCAAACCACATAAATATGTAACAAATAAAGAGAACTGAAGACCAATTTCCTTTATGAACATAGATGTGAAAATTCTATGTTGATGTCAGTTGCCTGTGTTAATACAGGGGCACGTGCAAACCATGCCATGTGAACAAGGGCATGGAGCAGACGGAAAGATGGCCCTGTCCCCTAATAGAAGAACTGTGTTCCTGCCCTCCATAACTCCACACTTGGGAAAGCTGGCCTTACCCCTCACCACAGGCATAGAAGAGCTGGCTCTGCCACTTACCTGAGGGGGTTGGTCCCAGTGGCCAGGTCAGAACAACCTAGTTACCACCTAGTTACACATCCAGGACTTTGAGTAGGCACTTCCCAACATCTACCCCATCTATGACCTACTGGAGCTTGGGAAGGGACTGATCCTACAAAACTGTAGCCAAGAACCAGAGCCTAGGATCTCCATGACTCCTGGCAACTGCCGGATATCTGAGGAGTTTTGGTAAAATCCAGTACCAATGGTATATCAGAATCCAGAGGCCTTGAAATCGATCAATAACACATTAAGCAATGAACATTTGCAAATAAAGCTGTGTGGACAAAAGGGCATAGTGCATCATACACAGCAGTTCTCAATGCCATCAAGATAAATGAAGATGTGACAGAGAGGCTGAAAAGATAAAGAATCAAAGTGGTTTCTTTTTTCTTGTTTGATTTTTTGTTTTTAAATTAATATTCTTATTTTCATTTTCAATTTTGTCTTATTTTTATTATTTCTTTTTTAGTTTTCCTTTGCAGAGAACACTATGAGGGCAAAGGGCAGATATGGGCAGACTGTGAAAGGAGCGGGATTAGAGTGCATGATGTGAAATTCCCAAAGAATCAATAAAAGTTATGTTAGTAATAAAAAGTACTTGCAAACTAAATCCAGGAACACACCAAAAATATCAAACTCCATGATTAAGTAGACTTCATCCTAGACATGCAGCAATGGTTCAACATATGCAAATATATAAATGTAGTCTACAGTATAAACAAACAAAAGACAAAAGACAAATGATATCTTATTAGATGCAGAAAAGGCCTCTGACAAAAATCCACCACCCCTTCATAATAAAGTACCAGAGAAATTAGAGATCCAAGGGAGTCTCCTTGATGTAATAAAGACATTTTGCAGCAAACCCATAATCAACATCAACTAAAATGGAGAGAAATTAAAAGCAATTCCACCAAAATCAGGAACAAGACAGGCTGTCCAATCTTTGCATATTTATTCAATATAGTACTTGAAATTCTAGCTAGAGCAATAAGACAACTGAAGGAGATCAGGGGGATACAAATTGGAAAGGAAGAAGTCAAGGTATCCTCAAGTCAAGCTTGATCTGAAAACAAAAAATGATGCAGTATAGCTGAAATAATCCTGAATAATAAAATAACTGCCTTCCACAACCTCACATTGTACTACGTGGCTATAATAATAAAAACAGCATAGTATTGGCACAAAATAGATGTAAAATCATAGGTTATACTAGGAAACAAAAGTTGCTTTGGTGTTGAGTGGCAACATGCTCTCAGGAATTCGGGATCTACTCTCTTTGCTTTAGATGACAAGTCCATTGTATTACACTTGTTTGGGGTTTCACCTATGTGAACAGTCCTCTGGAGTTACATAGCAAAAGCTGTTGTACAGGGTTCTTTTATACTAAGAGATTTTTTGTTATTTGTTTTCTTCTTGTTCCAAGGAAAGTCTCATTTTCCTTAGAAAAGCAAACAATATTTTAAGTAAGTTATTAACACTGTACCTAGGAAGCTACAGTTCTCATTAGTACAATTGGAGATGAAAACGGGATTCTTAGAGTTCTGCTGATATCTGAAATCTTCACACTACAAAAATGAGGGAACAGTACATCCTGACAAAACGACCTGGGTCAGAATTCCTTATGTGAAGGGGATTTGCATGTTGGTATCCTGGAAAGCCAGGTTTAGCTGCCCAACGCTTAACCAACTGGTAATAATAGTGATGATAGCTTCAAATACAGATTGTTCAGTCAAAACAACAGGTTTCCATTTACAGAAAAAAAAAAACTTGTACTTTTTGCGTATAGATATCCAGTTACATGATTCTATGCCAAAAATGTAGAAATAAACATTCCTTTTTTTGTGTTTTTTTTTTTTTTTTTCGAGACAGGGTTTCTCTGTGTAGCTTTGGAGCCTATCCTGGCACTCGCTCTGGAGACCAGGCTGGCCTCGAAATCACAGAGATCCACCTGTCTCTGCCTCCCGAGTGCTGGGATTGAAGGTGTGCGCCACCGACGCCCGGCTCAGAAATAAACATTCTTAAACACATTAAAATGCATAAAGTATGCAAGATTATCTAAAGCTACAACAAATATGAAATAAGAGACAAAAGTTTTATACTTATTTTACAAGTTATAAATAATATTGAGTTCATAACTCCTCCAAACAACAATGTAACTCCATTCACAGTGAGTACCCAAAGAGAGGTTAGTGAAGGCTGTCTACATTTCCTTTGATAGGACCAGATACTTAGTTCATTGAACACAGTTTCCTTAATGATTCTGTTGAAGAAATAGAAGTGGTTGAGGAGCCAGACATGGCGGTGCACACCTTTAATCCCAGCACTCAGGAAGCAGGGGCACACTGAGTTTTGAGTTCAAGGTCATCTTGATATACAGAGTGAGTTCCAGGACAGTGAGTGCTGCATAGTGAAACCCTATCTCCAAAAAACAAAAACAAAGAAAAAATGATTGATGAAGCATGTGCAGAGTGGGGATATGAAGATTTTCATTTCTTTATTACTTATTTACATTTTAAGCTAATATTGTATTTTAAATATTATGCTTTTATTTTTATTAATTTACTGATGGAACTGACCAAAATATAACTTGTTTTAGCTTTTGAGAATTTTATGAGTACTGTATTTATATATATTTTTATCCCCACTTCTCACCTCACTTCTTCCATGTCCCCCCATTACCTCTCAAATACATGACCTTTTCTTCTTTAATTATAATTGTTACATTCATTCATACATGCATAAATATATGCATAGGTATACAAAACATTGAATCTATGTGTTGTTACTCATATGTGTGTGCATTTAGGGTTGACCATTTGAGACTTGATAACCTGTCAGTCGGCTTGTCCCTGAAAAAGTTGTTTCTTTTCTCTTTCAGCAGCAATTAATTTCCTGTAGTTCTTCATTGATGGGTGGGGCTTGTGAAATATCCCCCACCCACACTGGCATGTCAAGCAGTACAGTCTTTATGAAAACACAATGTTGAGATTTCATGGGTGCAGTGTCACTTTCACATCTAGAATATGCCATCTAACAGCAGGCATTGAGTCCTCTGGTTCTAATCATATTTCTGGTCCTTTTTTCCTTGAAGTTTCCTTGGTTGTAGGAGTTGGACTGTAGATGTACCAACTGAGGCCTGTCATGGTCACTTATCCTATGTGTTTTGTCCAGTTGTTAGTATCAATATTAGCCTCCATTACAAAATTAGCTTCTCTGAAAAGAGATGAGAGATTCACTTATCTGTGGGTATAATAGTAAATACTAAGAATGCATTTAGAGATTATACAGTTTGGGAAAGTTGCAGTAGTACATTCTCCTGTAGGCTCTATGATCTCTCTAGCTATGGGTAGTTAGCTAGGTTTACAGTACCACACATGAATTATTTCCTATCGAATGAGACTTAAGTCCAATTAGATAGCTGTTGGTTACCCCCATGAAAATAACGTTAATATTGCTTCACTGGGTACATCTTGCCAGGCTGGCCATTGTTGTGGTTTGCAGCTGTGATTGCTTTTTACCCATTGAAGGTTGCCTAACATCTTCAAATGTCATGGGAGCTTGTTCTCAGCGAGGCTTTCTTTTTCTTTTTCTTTTTTTTCTTTTTCTTTTTCTTTCTTTTTTCTTTCTTTTTTTTTTTTTTTTTTTTTTTTGGTTTTTCTAGACAGGGTTTCTCTGTGTAGCTTTGGAGCCTACCCTGGCACTCGCTCTGAAGACCAGGCTGGCCTTGAACTCAAAGAGATCTGCCTACCTCTGCCTCCTGAGTGCTGGGATTGAAGGTGTGCGCCACCAACGCCCAGATCGAGGAGGTTTTCAAGTCAATTGTAGCTCAAGTTCTTCAAGTGCTTTGTCCGACAAATGCAGTGTCCAACAAATTAAATTCTGGGAGAAAACCAAGGACAATAGCAATAATCTATAATGTTTAGGTGGCATCTTTGATACCCCAGACCAACAACTTGAAGAGAGTTTTCCTATGCTTAGTATTGAGATTTTTGTGAGATAGTCTATGGATCTTAGGGGTAGCATTATCATCTGGTGTGGCAAAACTCAATTTATCAGATTTTTAATATTCATCAATCATTTGGAGGACTCTTGAGTTGTTTCCATTTCCTAGCTATTGTGGAGTGAATCTCTACGAATCAGCAAAGAACACAGCTGAGCAATGTCTCTGTAGAAGAATATAAAGTCCTTTGGGTAGTTTCCAAAGAGTGGTATGGCTGGGTAATACTTTATATCTAATTTTAGCTTATTGAGAATTTTCCACACTGATTTCCAGAGTGGCTGCCTGCCACAGTTTACAATTCCGCAAACAGTGAATAAGGATTCCCCTTTCCCGACATGCCCAGCAGCATTTATTATCAGTTGTTTTCTTGATCTTAGTCATTTTGACTAGGGCAATATGAAATCTCAAAGTAAATTTTAACTTGAATCTCCATGACTCCTAAGGATGCTGAACAATTTCTGAGATATTTCTTGGTCATTTTTCTTCTTTTAGGAACCCTCCTTTCAGAGGGTCTATGTTTAAGTATGGTCATTTGTTTTCTTAACTCTTTGGTTTTTGAGGTCTTTGTGTATTCTGGATAGTAATCCTCAGATGAACGTGGAGCTGGCAACAGTTCTCCCCGACTCTGAAGACTTGCTCTTCACCACATCATTTTCATTGCTGCACAGAAGCTTGATAGCTTTATTAGGCCCACTTATCAATTGTTGATCTTAATTCCTGAAAAGATAGTCTTGTTTAAAAAGTTCTTTCTTGCACCCATGTCTTGCAGAGTACTGTACATATTTTCTTCTGGCAGTTTAAACATTTTAGGTTCCACAATGAGGTCTTTGATTTATTTTGAGTTGATTTTTGTGGAGGATAACAGATATAGATATAGTTTTAATTCTCCTGCGTATGGATATCCAGTTTTCCTAGCACCATTTCCTAAATATTCTGTCTTGGCATTTTTGTCAAGTATCAGTTGTCTGTAGTTTTGTACACTAATGTTTCAGTCTTCTATTACAAACCATTGGTCTACATGTCTGTTTTTGTGCCAGTACCATGTTATTTATAGTAATAAAGTCCACTAATATATCTTGAAATCTGTTACAGTAATGCCTCCAATAATGCCTTTTTTCTTAAGCATGCTTTGACTATTCAGGGTATTTGTGGTTCAATATGAATTTTGGAATTTTTTTCTATTTCTATAGACAACATCATGGGGATTTTGATTGGTATTGCCTTGATTCTTTACTGTCTTTGGTAGGATAGATGTTTGGACAATGCTAATTCTATTAAACTATGAACATGGTTTGAGTATCTCCATCATCTAGTGCTTTTCTAAATTTTCTTCAGATATTTAGTTTTCAGTGTAGAGGTCTTTTACCTTCTTAGTTATGTTTATTCCTAGATATTTTCTTTAATTATTTGAGGTTATTATGAATCGAAGTGTTTCTATGACCTCATTCTCAGCCTGTTTGCTATTAGCATATAGAAAGGCTACTTTTTTTTTTTTCTTAAGTTAACTTTTTTTTTTTATGGTTTTTCGAGACAGGTTTTCTCTGTATTGTTTTGGAGGTTGTCCTAGAACTTGCTCTGTAGACCAGGCTGGCCTCGAACTCACAGAGATCTGCCTGCCTCTGCCTTCCGAGTGCTGGGATTAAACACATGCACCACCAACGCCTGGTTCAATTCCCAGAACCCACATGGCCGCTCACAACTGCCTATAACTCCAGTTCCAGGGATATGACAACCTGGGCATAGACATACATGCAGGCAAAACAGAAATGCATATAAAATAAATTTAAAAGGGCAAATAGTTGACAATTCTGCCTCATTTCTGATTTTAATGGTATTGTTCTGAGTTTTTCTCCATTTAGGGTGATTCTGGCTATATGTTTGTCATGTAGCCTCTATTGTGCTGAGGTAATTATCTTCCAGTCTTACTTTCTCTGGGATTTATTTTAATGAATATGTTGGATTTTCTGCATCTATTAAGATGATTGTGTAAATTTTCTTTTTAATTCCACATAGATTTCTTATTATATTTATTGACTTAAATATGTTGAGCCATTCCTGAATCTCAAATAAAAGTAACTAAATCATGGTGGATGATTCTTGATATATGCCTGTATTCAGTCTACTAGTATTTCACTGAGAATCTTTTTTCACTCATGTTCCTTGGGAATATTGGCCTACAGTTTTCTCTTGGGGTTGTGACCTTGCCTGGTTTAGGTATTAGAGTAATAATGGCTCCATAGAAGGCATTGAGAATGATCCTTCTGCTTCTCTCTCTTTTTTTTCTTTAGAAACAATCATTTTACATATCAATCTCCCCATTTCCTCTCCCTCCCATCCTCTCATGCCCCTACCAATCCCCCTTAATCTATCCCCCACCTGCTCCCCAATGATGGTGAGGCCTTCCATGGGGGATCATCAAAGTCTGTCACATCATTTGGGGGAGGGCCATGTATCCAGGTTGAAATAATATCCCTCAGTGTGGGTGCCAGTTAGGAGGCCTGGGCTGTCTAGGGGACCTCTAACTGTGGAACCAGTATTCTCTCTCTTTTTTTAATCAGTTGAAAAGAATTGGTTGTAGTTCTTTGAAAACCTGGGAGAATTCTCCTGGGAATCAGTCTGCACTTGGGCTGTTTTTGCTGGAAGGGTTTTTATTACTTATTCTACCTCCTTACCTTGCTCAGGTTCTTTTTAAGTTGTTGATCTCTTCTGGGTTAACTTGGTGGTTCAGCTAAATCTAGAAAATTTTCCATTTCTTTTAAGTTGTTTTCTAATGTAATGGACTACAGTTTTTTCAAGTATTCCCTTATAATATTCTGAATTTCTTTGGTGTCTGTTGTCATTTGTTTTCCTGTTCACAGTCTGATTTTGCTCATGTTCCCTAACCTTAACTCCCTTTATTGTTTCCTTTCTTTGATTTTCATTTAGTTTACTCTCTTCTTTCCTGTTCTAGCTTTTAGATTCTTCAGTTTGATGCTTAGCTTATACTTTTCAAATAAATATTAAATTTCTTATAATTATTATAAAACAAAACAGTGAATTAAAGCAACAATGTTCCCGTTCCTGTAGTCAGGAGTCTGGGCATGGTTTGGTTGGCTCCTCAGGCTTTATTGAAGCTGCTGTCCATGTACCAGCCAGGATGGCAGACATGGCGAGGTTTGGCCAGAAGCATCTGCCTCCACGTTCAACCTATGGTTGTGGATAGACTTCTCCTCTCATATTGTTCAACTGAAGCCTCGGCATTTTGTTTCTGACTCTTGGTTAAAGTTTGCCTTTTTATTCTTACCACTGGGCAGCTTTTGTCAGATAACTTCAACTGAAGGCACAAGAAAGCATAGCCCAAGACACTGTTAAAAGAATATTCCACCACTGTTTACATCCTTTTTATGACATGTGACATATTCCGTTTATGATAAGCAAATCCTGAGCCCTATTTCACATACTGAGGTAACCAGGATCACACAAGGATTTTAATATCAAGTAATGGGAATTGTGGGACAGTATTTATGGCTATAATGTTTAGCCTCTAAGTAATACATCAGGTATATTTATACCTTGAACTCAGCTGATAACATCATTGCTAATTCC
Organism: Cricetulus griseus; assembly: GCF_003668045.3. NCBI lineage: Eukaryota > Metazoa > Chordata > Mammalia > Rodentia > Cricetidae > Cricetulus > Cricetulus griseus. Next base: position 241,253,059 of record NC_048596.1, on the reverse strand, counting down.
AATTTTTTTATAATTTCTAATATAATTTTATTAATGAACCATCTGATTAGCATTTGAAAATCCTAATATATTTAGTTCCACTGTCATTTTTGGTGTGCACTTACAACACTCCTTGCATTCTTTCTGTCTATGACTGTATTATCCTTTATTTTTTATTATTTTTAAAATTTTTTTTGGTTTTTTGAGACAAGGTTTCTCTGTGGCTTTGGAGGCTGTCCTGGAACTAGCTCTTATGGACCAGGCTGGTCTTGAACTCACAGAGATCTGCCTGCCTCTGCCTCCTGAGTGCTGGTATTAAAGTTGTGTGCCACCACTGCCCGGCCTGTGTTATCCTTTATATATCCCCCTTTTCTGACTCCTGGTTCACAACCAATAGGCTATTAATTAGTAGCTGCCCATAGAAATTTAACATGCATCCATGATTTCTACATTTTATCAATATTTCAATATTTGTGCCAAATAATAGAAGGCTTTACAAGTTTTCCCTTGAATCTCCATTTTAGTTTATTCTGCAATTCAATTTCACCTTTTCATATTTGGTCTCTTGTTAGTGACATTTTACCTCCTTCAGATTCTCTGCTTATTTAGTTAGTTCTAATATTAAATTCATTTCATTTTAGATATTTTAAAGTCATTACTGTTTAGTTGTTTTGTTTGTTATTTGTTCTTGAGTCCTTCAGTTTTGCCCAACATTCATCTTCACAAAGAATACCTCTTGGTAGGAACAGTTCACATATGTTGCCTAGGTGTGTTCTTTTGCTGTTCCATGTTTCTTAAGTCTTTTGATAATTTCTCCCCCTCCATCTGTTTGAACTTTCTTCTGATTAAAGACCTGCCCTTTCACTCACACATTCTCTTTTCACTTTAGCACCTCAAGCCCTGCTAGAATTTATCCATTCCACAAATTTTAGTGTTAGTTCCAGTTTTATTCCTAAAAGTTGATTTTAATTGACTAATTAAAACTGACTAATTAATTGAATCAGTGTCTCATTATCTACTCTTGCTAGCCTGGAACTCCCTATGTAAACCAGGCAAGCCTTGAACTCGCATCGATCTACCTACCTTTGTTTCCTGAGTACTGAGATTAAAGACATGTGCCACCACATTGGCTTTAATTGATTTATTTGAAACTTTTCTATTTCAATAATGTTCTTTTTTTATAATTTAGCAATTTGTTTCATTTGCTTAATTACAATTGTTGTTTGATAAAGAATATGACTTTCCTGTGGCTGAATTTTTTCACCTTTTTTAAAAATTTATTTTTATTTAAATTAGAAACAAGCCTGCTTCACATGTCAATCCCAGCTCCCTTTCCCTCCCCTCCTCCCCCGCCTCCCACCAACTCCTACCTCATAACCCCTCATTTTCCCAGGGAGGTTGAGGCCCTTCATGGGGGATCCCCAAAGTCATATCATGTAGGGCAGGGCCTAGGCCCTCCCCCATGTGTCCAGGCTGAGAGAGTATCCCTCCATGTGGAATAGGCTACCAAAGTCCATTCATAATCCAGGGATAAATACTGATCAACTAACAGAGACCTCCTCACTGACACCCACATTCAGGGGGTTTGGATCAGTCCCATGTTGGCCTCCCAGACATCAGTCTGGGATCCATGAGCTTCTCCTTGTTCAGGTCAGCTGTTTCTGTGGGTTTCACCAGCCTGGTCTTGATCCCTTTGCTCTTTACTCCTCCCTCTTTGCAACTGGGTTGCAGGAGTTCAGCTCAGTTTTTAGCTGTGATCACACATTTTTAACTAGATTTAAATTAAAAGTCATTTTAAATGACTTTCAGTCTATGAGAATTTCAATAGTTGAATTATAATTACATTGCATTTAATTGTGTCAGATGTCCATAGCAAGTCTTGGGCCAACTTTTATCAAATGTAGCTTTCATTATAATGTAAACAAAGTGATTTCATATTTTAATCAACTGGGGCATGAGTTGTACCAGAAACCAGCCCTGATTGACAGTTATTGCCTAGAGAGCTCAGTTCCTGTGTTCATAGACATCTAAATCCAAGGCCATCTTCATTCCCAGACCTAAAAACCTATCCAGTGTTTTCACATGAATCTAGGGCTAACTTTCCATTTTCTTTTTATTTCCTTTTCCTAAATATTCCCTTTTCTTTCCAATCATGCTGTTAAGTGTTGCTACAGTTCATGTTGTTTTCTTTTCTGTAAAGAGCCAGCTATCAGACTCATGAACACAATGAGAGAGCGGCAGATTTTCTGAGAACAGTGCTTCCCCTAGTCAGAGAAGATGCTTAAACTCAAACATCCATCTGCATGGGAACTCCCACATTTTCTGAATTCTCATACCTAAATTCTGAGTGTTTGGCACCAAAGTGGTTTCATTATCGACAAATCCCACAGGACCACTGTGCTTCCATAAACAATAATGATGGCAGTGGGAGGAAACCCTCCCCTGAACACAGACTAATAGCCTAACCAAGTCCAATTGTAAAGAAAATCACCTGGAGTAAAGGGACCAGTAGACTAAAAATGACACTCAATATTGGACATGATCACAGAGAAAGATGCTTCAAACAACATATACTTCTAATATGAAACAAAACCATTCACAGAAAAAAATGTAAGCTTCCCACAAATGGAAGTCATTTCAAAATGATGGCATTGCTTCTGATGGATAAATAAATAAATGTAGAGTTAATAGAAATTTTGCATTTCACTTTGCAAACTATTTAACATTTATTCAGGAACAAAATAGCCCACAATTACTTTAATGTCATTATACAGCAAGATATTATTCATAAAATGTAAATGCAAGAGATGTAAGTGTAAAATAAAGAAATCAGGACAAATCTCTGGCATTAAAATTTGAAATGGGAATATCAGAGTAAACAACTGTATTTTTTTCTCTCTGCAAAATACCCATGTATTTTCTAGCTTTGACCTTTGAAATGACATATTCCCAGTGGCTCTAAATATCATTCTCTTCCAAAAAGAACCTAGGAGTACTGTAGGAAATGAACAAGAAGATTCTGGAACATAGCACTGGTGCAAAAATCAAAGAAATTCTGGGAGAAGAATGAGGGCACACAGCCAGGCCACTGGCTCTCTTGGCAAAGCATGTGGTATGAGCATTGGTAAGATGATCAGTGCAATTGTTCAGACACTGAAAATATAAAATTATGACTGATTAGTAATATTAAGAAGAGATTTAAAAAAAAACATGCTACTAGAGGTTGCTAGAGTGTGACCTAATTTCTCTGAAAACTGATGATAAAAGGCAAAGGAGTAAGTATATATCACCTTGGCAGCATTAACTCTTTAGAAAGAACCAATATTCTCAGTGAATGAGTTTTTCTGTATAAACCCTGATAATCTATACAGAAGGACTGTAAAAGCATCACCAGTCACAACTCCTAGAAATTGACTACTTTAGGTGGTCATCAAACCTTTGGGTGGAAATGTATGCAACGTAGAAATGAGCTGCTAGCACATGGGCCCCTCACCTTCATAGGTACAGAGTCCTTCTAAAGAAGGTAGGGTGAAGCTACAGCTCCATAGGTGAAACTTGATCATGAACTTCAGCAAGCTCCAGTGTTAGTTCTGGCTTCACAGTAATTACAACTGACAAGGAAACAATATTAAGAGAAACAGGAAAATTAAAAACATGAAATGGACTCAGTATCTTCAACAATTTAGCAGAAAAAATTAATGAAGAGACAATCTCAATTTTTAAATTTTTATTTAATTTTTTTCATTTTAGATACTACCTCCAGTTCCCCTCCCTCCCGTTCTCCTACCTACCCCCTGCCTCAACCAACCCACTCCCCCCAATCCACTCCTCCGAGGGGGTAAGTCTTCCCTTGGGGAACATATGTGAAAACACAAGAGCCTTATTTAAATTTTAGTTAATCAAACCAATATTTGAAAAACATTGTTTTTTATTTAAATTAGAAACAAGCTTGTTTTACATGTTAATCCATCCCAGTTCCCTCTCCCTCCCTTCCTCTCCTGCCCCCCACTGACCTCCTATCCCATCCCCTTTCTGCTCCCCAGGGAGAGTGAGGCTTTTCATGGGTGATCTTTAATGTCTGTCATCATTTGGAGCAGGGCCTAGGCACTCCCCTGTGTGTCTAAGCTGAGAAAGTATCCCTCTATGTAGAATGGGCTCCCAAAGTCCATTCTTATACTAGGGATAAATATTGGTCCACTACCAGAGGCCCCATATATTGCCCAGGCCTCCTAACTGACACCCACATTCAGAGAGAAAAGCATTATTGGAAGTATATCAATTTTGCAAGTCTGAATACAAATATTTAAATATTAAATACCTAAATAATTTAATAATATTACATATAAGTTATATAAATATAATATTATTATATTATAATAATATATTATATTAAATTATAAATATAAAATTATACTAATAATTTAAATATTTAAATTATCACATAATCTATGATATTAAGCAATATGGTCAATATTTATAATAGTTTTTAGGTAGTTTTCTCATACCTAAATTCTGAGTGTTTGGCACCAAAGTGGTTTCATTATCGACAAATCCCACAGGACCACTGTGCTTCCATAAACAATTTATGTGCTTCCATAAACTAAATTTATAATTTAGTTTTTGAAATTTACCTTGAGATGTTTAGGGGTGAAAGAGCATAAATACAGGGAGTGCTTTAGAATCAAGCTCAGCACTCAGAGGCCAGAATTATTATGGTTGGATTTAAGATGAATGCATCACATATTAGAATCACTTGGGTATGGAATGATGCCTGAAGAACTTTGATGAAGAACTTTGAAACATGATGTAATTGCCTTACTTGATGCAGGAAAACCCATCCCAGTTGTGAACAGCATCCAAAACAAAAAAGGCATGGCAAAAGGAACATTATTCTGTTTGCTTGCTTGACCTTCCAACTTGGCCCTCAGTTGATCTTCCCTGTGTATGCTACTGATGATTCATTTGCAGATACCAGGACCAGACCAGGAACTAGAGGATTTCCATGAACCTTTCAAGTCTTCTCTATTGATTGTGGCTGCTGAGGCACCAAGCTTGTGGACTAGTAACTACTGGATTCTTAGCCTCTGGGTATGATTCAGTTGTTGTTATTTTAAGTGTGTATGTATTTTCCTAAATACATAAGTATAACCTGTTCAGTCTGTGCAATGTTCTCTGCATTCCCATTAATTGTGGTTTTCTGTAACCATCTACACCTATTGCGAAGAGAAGGGTCTTTGTTAGGGGGTGAGATATACACTTATCTATGTGTATAAGGCTAAATATTTAGAATGTAGTTAGGAATTATGCTGTCTTAGCAAATTGGTGGTTGTGGATTCTCTTCCAAGATCCATGACCCAAATATCTCCAGGTAGTCCAATTAGAGAGATGTCGGTTACCACCAAAGTATGTGTGCCACTATTGCACACTTAGGTTTATCATGCCATGTTGATTGTTGTGGCTCACAGGAATCATAGATGTGTAGGACTCTTAGATACTTCTCTGCCTTGTAAGACTTCATGGAGTCTTATGGTCTCATGGAAACTAGTCTTCAGGAGAAGACTTTTAGGTCAGAATCTACTTGGATCTTCTGGATCTTGTGTCTTTAGTACATGGTGTCTCCAGCCACACAGACTTACCTTCAACCTCTGAGAGACAACCAAGGGCAACAGCAATAGCCTCTAATATTTTAGAAGTCTCTTGGACAACTCCAAACAACCACTCAAATAGAGAATTCTTATTCTTTGCCTGGTACTATAGTTTTTGTTAGGCTGTGGCTTTGGGGGATCATTGTCAGCTCAGTTGAGAAAATTTCATTTAAACTACATATGTGTTTACTCTCTCTCTCTCTCACACACACACACACACTCTCTCTCTCTCTCTCTCTCTCTCTCTCTCTCTCTCTCTCTCTCTCTCTCACACACACACACACACACACACACACACACACACTCACACTCACACACACCCGTCTTTTAAGTACTTACTTTGAGGTAGATAGTTAATTATATGAATATTTACAACTTCTCCACATACCCTTACTCTTTTACCCTCTCTTTCTGTGTTGATCTTTCTTCCTCCTCCAATTTGACATCTGATATTGGCTACTTTTCTACTGTTGTGATAAAACACATGACCAAGGCAACTTAGGAAAGGCAGGGTATGTTGGCCCTAATATTTCAGACAGAGTAAGAGTTCTTCACTATCATAGGAAGGGAGCAAGGCAGCAGGCAGGCTTGGTGACTGTAGCAGCATCTTGGAAGTCACATCTGAAACAGAAGACAGGAAGTAGACACAGTCAACTTGAAATGAGAAGAGTCTTTTGAAAACTCAAAGCCCACCCCCAGTGACATACTTTGTTCAACAAGTACATACCTCCTACCTACCCCCACAACAGCCACCACCCTTGAGACCAAGTATTCAAATGCTCAGACCATGGGTGACAGCCCATTCAAACCATCATATCCCCATTCTGTTATGATAAATCTTTCCGCCAAGAACCGCTGAGCCCCACCGCCACGTGTGCGCTTTAACACCAGCCACTTGCCCAAGTTAGAGCCCAAATTAATATACAGAAACTTGTATTAGGTTCAAAAGCTGCTTGGCCAATGACTAGGATTTCTCATCTGTTAGCTCAGTCTTAATTATCATAAATCTATATATTTTATAAGACTTATCTTATAGAGGATGCCTTTTGCTGGCACCTTCTCTTGCCGGTGGCTCACATGGTGCCACTGGAGGATGCGAAGGGGAAAAGAGACACTTCCTGTTTCTCCTTGTTTAAATATGAATCTCCTTGCTATTTCACTTCCTGCCTGGATCACCACTTCTCTACTACATTTCCCAGAATCCTCTTTGACTCCTAGTCCTGTCTAACTTGCTGTTTCATTGGCCAAACAAAACTTTATTCAACAATCAATAAGATAAACATAAACAGAAGTACTTCCCCCATCACCATCCCACTTCTCCAATTTGTTCTTCATACTACTTTTACTCTGTATTTTTAAAGACTTTTCTTCTGATAGTAACAAAAGAGAACAATGTGTCTCTTTGTAAAGTCAACAAATATCAAGAAAAAAGAATAAAACCTATGTACTAAAGCATTTGACAGAGATAACTTATTTAATATTTTAGAGAGCTTTTCCTTTGAGATATTAAGTGGCAGGAAATAGTAGAGAAATGGAAATGATGTCGGGAAAAAAAACCTAAGTAATTCCCCAATGTTTTACCCAATCAGAAAATATTGTTTTACTGTTGAGGCAATGGAAATGCATACTTAGAGTATGCATTAACTATGAAATTGTAATAGCCTTAAAATTTTATATGAACGTAAAAGTCTATCTTAATTAAAGATTAAAGTCAGAATGCACAAATGCAGAATATGTGTTACTTAAGAACTCATGGACAGCATGACTATAGTTAACCATAGAGTCTTAGGGAACTCCTGTGTTAATGTTTTTTTTTTTTTATAAAACATTATGTAATTGGTAAAGTGAATGAAAGAGCTGTGCAATATTTTCCCATGTACTCCTATTCACATTCATAAAACTGAAGGCTTATTTGATTAAAATCTGGTGCTCTGTGAGTTTGTAAGGTGGTTAAGAACAGGTCCCATGTGTACTTCTGTGCTTAACTTTCACCACAGTGTCCAATCAAAGTTTAACCAAGTGCTTATTCTGTTATAGGAATGAAAATATTTTAAATAATAAAAGAGTATTTGAAATTACTTGTTAAAAGAAGTCACTCAAAGATGCCACAATATTTAGGGTTGGAAAATTATACCTTCTTTAAAATATCTCGAAAAGTTTTGACAGTTTATGATTTATATTGTGGTATGTTCCCCTGTTACCTTCTCTTATGCCCATCTGCTCATCCCTTCCATCTACCAACTCTTCCTCCTACTACATTCATGCATTGTGTGTATACAGATCTGTGTAGGTAGTCAAACTGCTGTGCCCCTATGGTCATAGTCACTATGTCTTCATGACTACAATGGTCATATCCTATCCAGAAGACAGTATTTTATAGTGCTCCTCTACCCTCTGGCTTTTATGTAGGAATATCACAGAAATTATACCTTTTCCAGTGCTGTAATTGAAATTCATTTGATTGCCATAGTTTAAGTACAAAATTTGGTGCATTTTGACATATCCTTCATAGCTCAATCATCACAATCACAATCAAGATAGTGACACTTCCACCCAAGGCTTCTCGGTGACTCTTATTTCTCCTTTACTTTGCCCCATATAGATATATATCAGAAGATGACACACAGTGTGTTTCCAATGTGAAAGTTCCTTGTGTGCTAATTACATGTTGATCTGTTTACTGTCACTAATAGTTTCTGTCATGTACATAAACTAAGTTGTAGAGTACATAATCAATAAGTGTAAGCCTGTGGTCATTCATTTATTCTGTAATATGTGATGACATTTCAGTTTACTTTTTCATTGCTGAGTAGTGTGGAATACTACATATGTGGGAGAAGACAGATTTGTGTTTTTGCCTACTGATGACTGTTATGATAAATATTTCTGCCAAAAGCCACCAGCTGCCCGCCTGAGTTAGGGCCCAAATTAATACACAGAAACTTGTATTAGGTTCAAAAGCTGCTTGGCCAATGACTAGGATTTCTCATCTGTCAGCTCAGTCTTAATTATCATAAATCTATATATTTTATAAGACTTATCTTATAGAGGATGCCTTTTGCTGGCACCCTCTCTTGCCGGTGGCTCACATGGTGCCGCTGGAGGATACGAGGGGGAAAGGGGACACTTCTTGTTTCTCCTTGCTTAAATATGAGTCTCTTTGCTATGTCACCTACTGCCTGGATCACTACTTCTCTATTATATTTCCCAGAATCCTCTTTGATTCCTAGTCCTGTCTAACTTGCTGTTTCATTGGCCAAACAGAACTTTATTCAACAATCACTAAGATAAACATACACAGAAGTACTTCCCCCATCAGATGGCCATTTGAGTTGCTTTGTTTGACCTACTAAAAATAATGGAGCTATAGATATTTGTTAGCAAGACTGTGAAAATACCTGTTTTTGTTGTTGTTTTTAAGTATGTAAATACTTAGGCATGGAAAGCTTTCATCATAGTGTATAGTTAACTTTTTAAGTTTCCCATCTGCTTTTAAAAAATGGGTGTAGCTTGCTGCATTCTTCCCTGTGAAGAAGGAGAGTTTAGTTTACCCATACTATTGCCAGTAATTGGTATGGTCAGTCTTTGTAGTTTTAGCCATGAACATAGAGTATACAGATAAGTATGGGTGTACATTGAACTTATAACCCCCAAATCTATTAAAAATATTTTAAGTCCCAAGTACATTTAATCTATGTGGCTACCAAACACCAGAGTTCAGCAGCACAACACACTGCAGATTGTGTTGGTTGGGTGTTGTGGTTCTGTGATGCTGTTCAGTGTCATGAAAGAACATATTGCTAGCCCAAGAAAAGATCAGTATTCAATTTGAGGTATAGTTCTCCCAAATGTATATCACTTATATGCAGCATCAATTTAAAAATTATAAGCAGAATAATTGTTAAGTCATGAAATAGCTTTCCTTGTCTTTCTTGTGCCAATTAGTGCTTCCCTAATAATAAAGTACAATTTTCCATGTGTCTGTTTACAGACTGAAGATTTTCTTTAGTAGAGAGTCTCTTCAAATCTCTTACCCTTTTTATTATTGATTTTTCTTTTACTTTTGAGAGTCGTTCATATGGATCCAAGCCCTTTATCAGATATGTAACATAAATACTTTCTTCTGTAATTTGTCTTTTAAAGGTTTGCTTTTAATATTTTGTTTTTTAATTTTCTTAGTTACTAAGAATTTTACAAACACATACAATGACATGATCATATAGCCCCCAATTTTACTCCTCATAACTTTTGCAAGGAAAGTTTTGTTTTTTTATAAAGCCCATACTATCACTTTGATCTTTTTAGAGCTAAATGTTATATTAAGAACTAAATATTTTCCAAGACAATAAAAGTTTTCTTTGCAGCATGCTATCATTTCAACTTTTATATTAGGTCATTAGTCCATTTTGATTTAATTTTGGTGTAGTATTTATGATATGGATTAAAATTATTTTTTTCTTTGCATGGGGCTGTCCAATTATTCAAGCATATTTAATTAAAATTACTCAATGAACTGTTTTGAAATTTAGTCCAAAACCAATGTTTACATATATGTTAGTATATTTCTAGCCTCTATTCTGTTACAGTGATCCATTTGTCTAACTTCTTTAAATACACCATTAGCTATTACGATTACTGCTGCTTTATTCTAAGTTTTAATGCCATCAACATTTTTCTTTTTTTTCAAAGTTGTTTTGTCCTTTGTCATTTCATATAAATTATAAAATTAGCTTGCCAATTTCTACCAAAAAACCCTGCTATGATTTTTGATGATATTGCATTGACTCTATTGATTAATTTGAGAAGATTGGCATCTTAACAACGTGTTTTGAAATAAAGTTGATTATTGAGATTGTTTCTGAATTGAGAATCTTTTGAGTCTCACATATTTTATAGATTTTAATAGACAGTCTTTATAAAGTTTAAATGGAATAGAAGTTATAGGAAAGTAACATAATAATGCAAGTTTCCTTGTCTTTTATGGGAATAGAGGTCGAAAATAAAGTGAACTATTTTTAGGACCTTTCTTGTGAAACATGAGGGAAATGGAAATGATGGCTGGCTGACTTTCTGGGGATAGGTGGTACTAAAACTAACCTAGTATGTTCTGTGTGTTATTGGAAGAGTCTAGTAGAGATGGAAATTTTACTGATGTAGAAAAAAAAGGAAGGATTGTAAGAACAAAATTATAAAGTAATTGAGAGGGAACAAGATCTCGTTCACCTGGTTCCTATGCAGAATCAAGTGCATTTTATTCATTTTAGCAGGAGCAAGACAGAACATCAGGTACAAATAAAAGGACTGACAGATTTGGTGGTAGGAATGTTACTGGAGTTATTAGGGTAAAAGCCTCAGTCCTGAAAGCCTTAACAAGTTATTCTCAGCCATTTGTCTTCAATAGGCCAGTGAAAGACAAGTAATGGTGAAAAGCAGAAAAAAAATCCAACATTTCTTTAATGTGGCCACATTGATAGAAAGAAAAAAGTAAGATGTCTAGTGATCACATCTCACCAAGTCCACCTTCTAGGTCATGACAAGAAATTTAGGTTTAAATAGAAGGCAAAAGACCTGCACAACTGACGCAGTTCTGGTCAAGGTATGGTCCAGCTCATCACTGACCCATCATTATTTCAGCCTTTTCAGGAAGGTGATCTGACAAGTTGTCAAAACTCTGTGAAATCTCTTCCTTAGAGACAAGTTCTTCCTTTGGCTATCACCAGGCTCCAGCAAATGAGATTTCCAGGGAAATTACAATTCTTTGTTGGCCACTGTTTTTATAGTTTGATAAACAAAGGGAGGAGCATAAGTGTCTCTCCTCATTCCTTCCCTGCTTTTTTGTCTATTGAGCGGGAGGAATGTTGAGGGATTACTGTACAATCTGAGGAAGGAGGAGAAAGCATCCTGTATTTGGTAGTGGAAGCTGGTGAGCAAGGAAATTAATTTAGATGGCAGAGCAGTAATGTGGGCTTATTTGAGGTTAGTGAGCTTAAGACAGTAGTCATGATTTGTATTTTCCTTTCCCTACATTCTTTCTTGTGTACAGGTACAATGTAAAACATCGGCTTTAGCATAGGATGGGTCTTTATATGTGAAACAAAGATTATATGCAAGAGCAGATGGACAATTTTTGAGACAATGTATGGGACACTATGGACTTCACATAATCTTAAGTTTACTTAGGGTTAAGAAGGAATAAACAGCAGGTGATAGCATGCAGAGTGATGCTACAAAGGCCTGTGACTTCTAAGGCAGTTTCTGAATTCATAGTCATTCTGCACTGGAGATGTGCTTAGTAATATATGGTGCCAACTTGGGATAGTCATAAACTCAGGGTCTTTATAACTTTATACATGACAGGGCAGGAGCAAGTTCTCACTCCATACACATGCTTGGTCTGGTACCTTCTACTAGATTCTCCTTCACCAATCTAGTATATATAAATTCCTGACCATTCTCCAAGTTAAAGTTGCAAAGGGACTCATCCACTAGTCTAATCCTCAGGTTAGAAGTAACCCTCGTCTAGAAGAAAGTTTGAAGAGCCGGCTGTTAATTCTTTGCTTTCAATAATGAAATGATTACATCATTGAAAGAAGCACCTCCAAAGAATAAAAGACATGGTTATTTCTGGAGTACATATGAGTGATCATGACCTGGAAACATACCTTTAGATCTCCCCAAATACAATGTTTCAATGTGGAGGCAGTTTCATGAAGTTTTATAGTTTACAGAACAAATAAAGAAACAGATTAAGGCAGGCCTAACTACACTGGAGGACACAGTGGACAGGATGTTACATAAGGTTGGAGAAACCTTCTCAATAAGTCATCAGATGCTATTTAATGACGTTCTTAGCTTTTGTGTTTGTGAAAGCTAGTAGTTACTAAATTAAAAGATTTCAAAAGGTTTGTATCTGGTAGTCATGGGATGTCAGTCCTGAAACACAGGTGAATAAGGAATGGCTGTGAGGGACAACGCTAAAACTAGCATAAGGTAAGGTCATTAGAATCAACACATGCAACATTCCAACTTCTGGATGAAAGGAATATCAAGGATGTAAGGGTCAATGAACTTCAGTAATAATGAGGCCAAAGAAATGATGGGTTTGAACTAATTCTTTAAGTGTATAAACAAGGAAGGAGATTGGCATGCTTAGAATTTAGACTATGGAGGTGGTACAGCTATTGTTGGTATCTAGCTATGTCATTGGTAGTGAGTGATTGAGATACAATGGTGGACACAAGAACCCAAGAATGAGCAGAGTGAAGGCTGATACTGGAAGGGTCATTTGTTGGTTATTGCACAATATAGATTGACATAGAATAAGATGTTTAATTTGGGGGCTGAAAACCACGCATCAAGCCTTTTTTTCTCAACTTTTACTGATTCTGTGTGGATTTCACATCATAGCCCGATCCCACTTATCTCCCAGTCCCCTCACTTCTGCCCTCTGCCCATGCAAGCTCCTCCCGCAAAACAAAACAAAATTTAAAAGAAAAATCACCACCCTCCAAAAGAAAAAAAGAAAAATCTCATTGTGGAAGCTTTAGAGTGCACTGTTGAGCCATAGAGATTACTCTTTAGTCCTTTCATCTTTACTTGTAAGTGTTCATTGCTATGAGTCACTGGTCTGGTTTGAGGCCTCTGGCTTCTGCTACACTATTGATAATGGGCTCTCTCCAGGGCTCCTCTCTTTGTTATTCTGTTATCCTGTGTCATGGAGAGCCTGCAATTGTGGATCTGTAGGTTCACACCCTTCATATGCTCCAATAGTTCATAGATGTGGTGGATGTCAAGATGGGCTAACTCATAGCCCTGGTTCTAGGCCTGGGTGGTAGCTGGGTTGGTTAGCCTACTAGCTTTCCCTCATCATCACCACTGGGGCCAGCTCCCTAGCCCTGCCTAGGCTAGCTCATCCAATGCAGCCTGCAGCAAGAGGCAGGGCCAGTTATCCTATTATCAGGTCCCCAGATCCGGCCCACTCACACTCACACCAACAGGAGTTTTACTGTTTTGACCAGGTGAAATGCAGGGCCCTTTCTCCTGATTGCTGGAGGGAGTATACAAAGGGGTGGGACTAGCTCTCCTGCTCTAATGCCCTCAGGGCTGGCTCACCTGCCCTCCCCCAACAACAGGGTAACCTCTAATGTGTTGACCAGATTGGGTGCTGGTCCTGCTGGTCTGGTGAGAGTCAGGGCTAGCCATCTCACTCTCTTGATACTAGGGCCAGCTCTCTTGCAGGTAGCAAGAGGTGGAGCAGGGAGGGCATCTTTCCCTCACCCACGTCACCACCTGGCTGGTGCAGGAGCATGGGGGGGTGGGAGCAGCAGACAAAAAGATTTCTAATGCTACTACCCTGATGGGACACAGTGGGGAATTTTCCACTGGCTATGAAGTTCTCAGCTTCATACTACTATTTTGCTTTATTCTTTTCTTCTCTTCAATGTCTTCCCTGACCTGTTTGTTCATTTGCTTATTTCTATTACTGCTGCCTTACCTCTAGCAGAAGGGATATATGGCTCTCCACTGACATGTACCTGTTGCTGCATATCAAAACCCTGTTGGCCTCCAGGCTCCCTCAATCCCTACTTGTTAATACATTTCAAAGTCCTTGCTAGTGTCCTATCCCTTCTCACCTCCTCCTCTACCCTAAACTCCCTCCAGACCATGGGCTTCTTTCCCTGCAGCTCCTCAGCCTTTGCATCCTTTGTCTAACCCATCTGTTCTCACTATTTGCTCTCTCACTATGCTCTATTCTCTATCTCTTATTACCTTTACTATTCTCTCCTCTTTCCATTTTCCCTAGCCTTTACCTCTTTTCTGCCCTCTTCCAGATTCCTCTGATCTCTCTCTCTCTCTCTCTCTCTCTCTCTCTCTCTCTCTCTCTCTCTCTCTCCTACAACAAGAACCTTAACCATATCACAGAGCAGCTGTTATGTTCAGTTTCTTTACTTTGTCCCCTGGCATACACTTTGACAGCAGGACCAGATAATTAATAAGACATTTAGTTCTGCTATGCTCCAATCTTCTTCTTTGCTTATTTGGTGCTATAACTATAGTTTTACAACTAAATAAATATTTAAGAATGATATACCTTAATTTTTAATGTTTTCTGTACACGTATTTTCCGAATAGCATAGGGGTTTTATAACTATAAACTGTAACAGAGAAAAATAAATTCCATCAACTTCGCTCAGGCCCAGTTTCATAAAGGAGTTAGCAGTAGAAATAAAAGTGGGATCAGACACACTTGGATGCTGCTTCTCTAGAGGCGCCCTTGAGTTACTGGACTATAGGTTTGAAGCTACTCATGAATGTATATTCTTAGAAAAAAAAATCTTTAAAAGCTTTAATTTGATTTTTTTCAATATTACTTTCTAGGAAGCTTTGCTTAGCTTAGTTCATACAAATGCAAGACTATTGTTTTAGGAGTATTCATCTTTATGACTCCTATATTTATAATATTCAATGTAATGCTTCCACCAGCATCTGTGGAGTCAAGATAAAGGTGGGTAAGTGCTGGGGTAGGCAGGAGGGTGGCTGAGGGAGTGTAAGTGAAATGCTTGGATACTATGAAGCAATTGAAATTTCTGCTGTGACTGTACTCCCCTTTGGTTCCTCGTCATCGTCACACCAGCATATGGTTAGTTAGGACTCTCTACAGTGTTTGTTTTTATGGTCTATATTGATCAATATTTATTAGCTTAGAAAAAGTGTATAATAACATACTTAATTATACTACAGAATACTGTCTTAGGGAAAATAAAAATACTTCCCCTCAAACAAAATAGTGAGAAGTGTGACACCGAGTTACACTTTTAACAAGTCTCCTTAAGAAATGAGTCACCAGAGGCACTTGGAGTCTCAGACCTGCTTCCTCCTTCAGACTGATAACAATCTTAAGTCACACAGGCCCCAGGAAACCTCCACTGTGCATTCCTCAGAAGAGCAGAGTGAAAGAGGAAGGTCACACTCAAGTGTCATTTTGAAAACCATTCAACTTTCTGCTCTTCCTAAAAAGACCTCTGGCACCCTAGGTCCTCAGTGCTCACCCTCTCCTTAGAATCAGTCCTTGGGTTCTGGTGTTGTTATATTGATGGTGGTTGTGATTCCAGAGAAGGCTAGAATGGAGTGAATTTTTCAAAGGAAGACCTAGGAACGGTGATGTTCTCTTCATGAATCTGCTTCCATTGAGACACCCATTTAAAACTGGTCTTTAAAATAATGGACAGATCTCAATGCTTCAAATCTACCAGTATGAAGAATAAGAGTCAAATGGCACCTTGGTTAGCATCTTCAACATGTGGCTCTTTAACCATGAAATAGAGGCAAAGAAGTCCCCCTGTAGGCCACAGTGTTAAAGAAACAAGCTGTACAGCTGTTCTACCAGCAATGACTTTCATGAGAAATTGTGTTAGCATTTAGGTTCAGACACCAAAACTGCCAAAGGTCTGTTCAAGAGTGAAAGGTTCAGGCATTATGCTGGCCTGCCCCTGTTACCTGGTGGAACAGACAGTACCCTGGTCAGCCCAAGGTTCCATGGGAACTAAGTCTGCACGCAGGTGCAGAGGACCCCTTTAAAAGATAGGCCCCTGCCCATTTACACTCTCTGTGCTCTCTGTTCCCCGCTCTACTCTGTCTCCCACCTATGCTCTCGCTCTGTCTCTCTATGGCAACCGGCCATGGCGGTCAGCCATTTACCCCTGTTCCTCTTCTTAGTCTCCCCATTCTGCCAGGCCTTATAATAAACTTATAGTCTTATGTCTCATGTCTCAGCATTTCTCTTTTCTTCTTTTTAAACAAAAGAATAACAAGGAGCATTTACTTCGGTGCCTTCTTCTGAGTATATACTGGAAGAAGAAATGGATCCAAGAAAACCAAGCTGTAACAAAAGGCAATTATGGGAGTAAAAAACAGATATTAGTTCCCTGTGATGCCATTTCATTCTGAATATGGTGCCCAGTTAGAAAAGATAACAAAGGCAGAGGTCAGATAATCAGATAATGTATAGTATGTTGATGGATCTTCCTTGTCAAGAATCAACAGGCTCTTGAACTGCTTCTCAGCTATTCATTCTAAAGGCAATATCTTGTCACTGTTTCTGAAGGGGGAAAAACAAATCAACAAACCAAAACCAAAAAACAGTTCTCCCAAATTATACTATAGAAGAAAACTGTAAATCACAAGTACTCACCAAGTCATGGTGCTTGAGTCTTGCATGATCAAAGCCCTCTCAATTCTGCATTCCCTGAGTCTGGGGATGATGGCTTTCCCCTCCTCTCCTCTTTCTACTTTCATCCCTCTGCTTGTGATACTTTTCCTGTGTTCAATTTTCTAGAAGTATGAAAATAAGAATAACCAAGGATCCCAGGGTGCAGATTATTTTTGCTGGTCAGTGTCCTGTGGAATCCAAGATATGTAATATTGCTTAAGGAACAGCTAGTGATCGAAAAGACCATCCCACAGAAGTCCTCTGCAAAATATGAATGTCAAGATAAAAATGTGATGCTGGAGGAAAGTGGTAGAAGTAGACAAAGCAATTGATCATCCAGAGGGTGATGGTGCAGAAAATTTGACAAACATGTGACCTTGAAAAGGAAGACAGAGTGAAGCAGAGTAAACTAAAGACATGTATCTACTCCCGCTTCACTGAGTCCTGTCCATGGAAGTTTGGAAAACTATGGATGCCTAACAAACCACTGCATAATAAACCACATTATACAGAGTGCTGTGTAATCTGGAGAAAATATTGAGGGAGTGTTAGCTGAGTGGAAGAGATATAGAAAAGAAGTCAAGAAAACTATAAGGCCAATCTTTCAGGGATCAGAAATATAATTGTGAATATTAAGTATGAGCAAACAAGGAATAGAAGATGAAGGAACAAGTAGGATATTACTGCATCAAAGAGAGAAGCAAATTATAGCAGAGACAGCAGAGACACAAGCGGATCTCAGCAGGCAGAAAGGCATGTGCTGGTGTGCTGATGTAAACTTACACATTCTAATAGCATAAGGGGAAATGGAGTCTAGCCGTCTAGCAGGAGATGTTTGTTCATGGGTTTTGTGGAAACATGCACCCACCATTTACTGTTCTTGGCCCTGTTGGAGAAGTGTCTAGGTATACCATCTCTTATCTTTGAAGAGTCCAAAGCATCAAATGAATGGAAAGTCTATGTAAATATCACTCTACCTTGGTCTCAGTATTGCCCTTATCTTTGCATCCTTTGTGGTTTAAAGTTAAGAAGTCAGGGTAATCCCCAGTCCAAGAAGCTGAGAGAGTCAGGGACGATGGTGAGACCTCTTTTTGTCTGGCTCATGCCATCTGTTACATAAGATGGTCTATGTTGGGAGCCCAGTGTCTTCTTGCACTATGATGAAGGAGGTAGCCTAAATGGGTCAAC
Organism: Cricetulus griseus; assembly: GCF_003668045.3. Classification (NCBI taxonomy): domain Eukaryota; kingdom Metazoa; phylum Chordata; class Mammalia; order Rodentia; family Cricetidae; genus Cricetulus; species Cricetulus griseus. The sequence goes on along the minus strand of NC_048596.1, from coordinate 241,235,038 downwards.
AATGCATGATTTTATGAAAACTGGATGAGGAGATGAGAAGGCAGAAGGGATGGTAGTCATAGTAAACTTTTTACTTACTGGATTTCCTTTCCTAAATTCTATTGTAGAGGTGGAAGTAAACATCTCCATTCCTACTCTCTCCCAATTGTCTTCAACTCTTTAAGTCTTTAATGTGTGCCACTCACACTGGGAGCTGGGGGTGGGGTGAGAAGCACTGACCATGCTGTCCCTGTGAGGAGCAGGAGGTGCCTTCTTTTCATACCACAACCCAAACCTTTCTACTACCTGCATGTGGTCTTTCTCATTCTCCAGTAGAACTCACCTTTCTACTGCCCTCCCAGGTGGGAAATAACTAAGATTTCTTGAATACCAGCAGAATATAACCCAATAAGCTTCCATGAAACATCTCTCCAAATCCTTGAAGGGATTGTCTCTCTGGTATAAAAATGGGAAATTTCTATGAAAAGTTAGAGAATCTGTCACCTGCCCAAGGCCATACCCAGCATAGGTCATAGATGGACAGATACCTTTATATGAGACATTCTAGAATTATAAACTTCCTCCAGCACTCAGAATCAGACAATCCCCACAAATGAATCTTTAAGCTCTCTACTTGTATTTATTGTTTCAAAAGTAACCTACATGGTTTGCTGTGTCTCCAGAACTGAGTACGGGACTTGGCATAAATATTTGTCAAAGAAGTCAATGTCTCGTATACGGTAGCCGTCATTTTCATTTAAATCATTGTCATTATAATTAAATTAAAATTATTATTTTAAATGCTAACAGGTTCCAGTTTTATAGAAGTTCCATCTTTGGATTTAAAGCAACTTTAAATCACAGCTCTTTCATTTACTTTTCTGAGCCGCATCTGTGAAATGGAAATAACTGTCAGGCCTCCCTGGGTTTCCACCAGGAGATAATGAATTAAGGCAAGATCTGGCAGAGCCTGGCTCAAGGCCCCTTCCAGGCTCACATACAGGAATTACAGCTGATAGGTTATGAGCAAGCCGTGGTGTCCTGCAGCCAGTAGCAAACGCAAACGCCAAAACATGAAAAAGGAGCTTCAAAGGTCTCCTCATACTACAGCCTGACCCCCACCTCCCGACTCTTGATCCTGTGGGGAGACACTTAGGAAGCTAAGGTCCCCGGGAGGACACTGAACAACTAGAGAGGTAGCAGACACAGGAAACTGGCAGCCAGGGAGTCCATAGGCATCCTCATGAAGCTGGCTCAGGGCTGGCTCAGAGCAGAGCAGGGCACTTCAGGCTGCTGGAGCCCTAAAGTCCCAGGACTACTCCAGGCTTATTCCTGGGTCGCCAGATCCCATGGTCTGCACAGATGCTCATCCCGCCTGTCCCCTCAACTCGGCCTGGCCATCATTCTGCCTGTCTGCCTGAAGTCTGGCAAACGGTCCCCAGAGCCCACTATGGCCTCCCAGCCCTTCTGCCCCTGAAGCCCGCAGGTTTCCACTGTGGTTAGCAGACAGCCTCAGCCTCCCTCACCCCACCCCAGGTAAGTGGTGGGTGATGGGCGTGCAAGGCCCTGTTTGGGGGTGATTGTAGAAACATCCCTTTGTGTCGAAGTCCCTGTCGAGGGTCTCAGGACAGAGGCTTCAGCGTGGACTGTGAATTCTAATGGTGTTTAGTGGGATCTTCCAGTCCTCAGTTCTCGACCTGCAGTAGTTCCTTCTGCTTGCGGATGCTGGTATGTGTACATATTGTGTATTAGCCATTTCTTTTAATTTTACCACTTGCCAAGTTTAACATTAACATTAGTTTTTAGTCTTAAAGAGTTCTCATTTTATAACATTTTATAAATCTTTTGTTGTTGTTATGGAAAACACAGTAGTTAATGAGCTCTGGTTGAAAAGTGGACAAACAACCACCAATTTATAAAGTCACTAAATAAATAGTGCCATTTGTGATTTGGGCTTTTCAAAGAGCAAGTCTGCATTATCTGTAGGATAATGTTTTCAAAGTCAGGTTCTTAATCCTGAAATGGTTAAAAAGCTAGTTGGTTATTTTCATGCCTTATACTACATGGCCCACAATATACCAGCAATCCGTCCTACAGTGTGGAGGATCAAATAGCGTTATTTAAATGGGAGGAGGGAAGAAAGTGGAACTATTTGCCATTGTGATGCATCAGTTTTGATGAGCTAGAAGTAAATCTTTCCCTAACCTTTTGGAAGATGAAAAGTTTAGTGACTACTATTTACACTCTTTGAATATTTTATATTTGAGTAGTCATCAGAGTTTACACAAATGATTGTATATCCATTTCCAATCAATAAATATCAGGGCTTCTGTGATACATAATAGTTAATATTTTAAGCTTTTCTATAACGGTGATTTTTTTTATGAAACTACATGTCGTCAAAAGGTCATTTAGAAGTTTTGAAAATACAATCACAAGGGACAGCTTAAGAGAAGTCCAGCAGTGATTTATAATTTAAAATTTTTATGTTGTAAAAAAGACTCAATTATCACATAAAAGTTATTTTTTTAAATTACATTTCTAGAGCATTAAAAAGAATCTTCATGTTTTTATTTTTATTTTTATATACCTTTAGCAGAAGATTACAGCTAACATTTTGTCTTTGGTGAATAGCTGTTTGTCTCACTTTATTTACTTGGTATTGGATATTTGTCAATGTCATTTCATATCTACAGAAAATTCTTACGCTCTATGGAGGTAGTGAATGTGTGTGCGTCTCTGCCGGAGGTCACATGACAGTCTCATCCTATTTGGTGGAGCAGCTTGACTTTTTTCCCCTTGCTTTTGGTGATGGTTGTGAGTGCAGAACTTGATTGACAGATGCATGCCAGAAACCCCCATTCTCCTTTTCAAAGACAACATATGATGGATTGCGATCTCCCAGCGCAGCAGGACACGGGGACCATGCAAGCTGTAATTGGTCAGGTATGGAGTCAGCCATTTCTCAACTCCCCCTTTTCCACAAGGGTCTCACATATGATTCACATAATTCATATTTACTGTACCATCTTTCTATCTGTGTCTTCAGCTACCTGCCAGCGTAGTGCTGAAAGTGCGAAAGGCAAAAGGCGCCCATTAAATCTGGCTAGGAAAGCTCAGCTGGAAACTTCAGTGTGATGCTCTTAAAAACAGAAACCAAAACAAAATCCCCACCAAGAAATTCAAAGAGAAATTCAAATCTATGACTTGGGCTGAATATGAAAAAACTTTCATTTTGCGAATTTATTTTTTTTCTACCTAGATTGTGATCTCTGAAAGAAATAAAGTATGTGAAGAAAATAAAGTACCAGGCTTCCTAGGTAGTAGTTATAATATTTTATTGTGCTATTCAATATTTTTATTTGGATTGTATTCTTCTCTCCCCCTCCCTCTATATGGAAAATATAAGTGCACAAATACAAGTGCCTTTACTTCAGCCCCGGTGGTGTGTAACTGAGCCTGGTAAATGGAGTAGTAGCCGTCGCCTCCTCTCCTCTGCTGCAGAGGGGCAGGCTGCAAATTAAACACCGCCACAATCTGAAAGGTCCAGGTGGCCTGCCCGCGCTTCCTAATGCAATCCAGCACAGCAGCTTTAATAAACAGCTCTATTTAGTTCCTCCTCTCTGTATCCAGGGAGGTGAACTGGTCTGGGGCTGCTGTGATGAAATGCCAGAAGAATATCTCTCAGAGGCCTCACAAGCTGATTTTTAGAGCTGTGCTGTTCTGTCGTCTTTGTCTTCCAAATGGGTCAGTGAGTCCTGCTCTCTCTGTCCGGAGCTTTCTGTTAAATCGGTACTTTATGTTTGTGCTTAAATGTTTGCGTCGGAAGCTAAATGAGAGGAGGAAAGGATCATTGTCTTTTCATTTGCCTTCTGATAACCGAAGTGCTGGAAGGAATGACAGTGCCCTGCTGGAGGGGGGGTGATGGGGGTGGGGTGCGCAAAAAAGGAATATATAGTTTTTCTTTGAAATGTGCTTTGTGTTAAAAATTTCTCTAAGTTCTCTATGCTTGCTTAAGAACTGTTAACTGGTAAATCAGAATGTGGTTACGAATATTTATGAACTCTAAAAAGTTTTGGTTTTTTTTTTTTTTTTTTTTTTTTTTTTTTTTTTTTTTTTCACACTCTCCAGTCAAGGCAAGCTGGCAAGGTGAAGACATAAAATGTGTTTGCTGTATGTTAATTGTATGGTAGTTATATACTTTCTTACTCTGTTTTTGACCAAATTACAGCAAAGCACTTCAGGAGGCTGAAGGTACATAGCTTATTAACACCAGCATGCTTCATAATGCATTTCTAGATGGAAAATGTCAGATACGTAATACCATATTTCTACATGCTCACACTATTTTAAAAGTAGAACATGAAAAAATTCTCTTAAACTTTGAAGTTATTTTTATTCTGTTGGCATGTTATAGAGTGAAGGCTGTGTTCATATATTTGTCAGGAGAAAATATGCAACTAATTGTATATACTGCCAAGACCTGCTGTATTGTATTTGCTGGCAGAAAAGTGTATCAATTGGAGCCCAAATAATTTTGTAGTGGGGAATTAAGCATATATCTGCTAAAGTAGATGAGGTTTTCCTATATGATTAAAACGTGAACCTATGACAGCTGTCTTGCCCTGTTTAATAAAACTTTTCTTCAGTTGCATATACTGTTTCTCTGTGAAGTAGTTATGGTGCATAGCACTGGGCCAAATTACTCTGGTTTCCTTTTGTATATGTTTTCAGTGGAAAAAAAGAAGGAATATTTTTAGTTTGTTATTTAAGATTATTTTTTATTGGAAATCAATTGTGAATGTGTATACTTCTAAAAGGTTCCATCATGTACCCTTAAGGATGAACCAGTGTGTATTTTACAGATGCAAGACTTCTGATTTGTCAAGGTTAAGTACTTCCTTGGCTCTGTGTCTTGTGTGCACACCAGGTGTATGTCCAGAAACCACACTAATCCTAACGACTTGTTATTGATACTTTGTAAATAGTTACATCCAAATAGCTGCCATTTGGGGGCATTACTTTACATACATTATTTGTTTTTTAAAAACTCATGCTTATTGTGAAGATAGAAATGATAGAAATGGTTATTTTGAAGATTGTAAGAATTTCAGTACTCAAAGACACACACTCAAATATTCATTTCTTTAATTTGAAATTGAAGCACTATTTAAGGGGAGAGGGAAATACCAGATAGTCTTTTATATATACCATGGAAGTCTAAATTAATTCATGTTTATAAAGACAAATATTGAAATGGTCAACACTTGAAATTGATTCATTTTAACTATTACAGCACAGATAAGAATGTTTCTTTACCTGATTGTTTGTAACATAAGAAAAAGAAAAGGGGAAAAATTACTCTGCAGTCCCTCACAGACCGAAAAGGAGGCTTTGTATTCAAGCCCTTGACTAAATACCCTCTAATACCTACTTCGAAGGTGTGGACAGTCCCATCTGATAATGCAAATGTTTGCTTCTTATTCTAGAATGTGTGTTGGGGTGTTTATTTTTACCCCCCTCCTGTTCTGATTCTTGTATTTAAATAGCTTTGACTGGGAGAAGCAAATAAACAGTTGCAAGCTGTGTTTTCCATTCAAAATACTGGATGGTTTCCATGAAATGTGGCCAGTTTTGCTTTTCTTTTTCATTCAGCTCTGGGATCAAATATGTACAGTCACTTCAACTGGAGGGAAGATGAGACCTTTCTGCATTACTGGGCATGATCTAGCTTGGGAGAGTTCTGACTTCACACAGCAGATATTGCTCATATACGACTCTCCCCCAGGGTTTTCCCTCCCTAAAGCAAGCAATTAAACAGTCTAGACTTGGAAGAACAAGCTCTCTGCCTAGTATATCAAGACCAAAAAACTCGATTCATTCATACAATTTTTAGAAATCAAATCAGATTTTCGATAGTAATTATCTGTAGCAAGCTCCCTAAACCCTTGTTCCAAAGACTGGATTGTTATCCTTCAGATAATTTCAAACAAATTCAAGCTCAGCGTTTAAGGAGGCTTTGACTTGTGGGCTCAAATTATCATTAAATTAAAAACAGAAGGCTTAAATATCCACCTCTCAATGTCATTAAATGTTTACTTCATCTTTTCTCTTTTGTAAACCTGTGATTATGAGTGACAGATTAGTCCATCACAATTACAGACTGTTTTTATTGGTTTGTTTTCTGCTCATCTTATGGAGACTGGTCACTATATCAGATACTCTGGCACTGTGCTCCCCAGAGAAACTGGGAGGTCTACTATCCAGACATGCAATGCAGCTCTGAGGGTCTGGGCTGGCAGCACAAGTCTATACACTATTGTGCAAACATTACCAATAGATGGTGTTAAATTGTGTACTAAAATCAACGGGTAAGGCAAATTAGATTTCTTTAAAAGTGTTTATTAAGCATATTTAAGAGGGGAGGAAGGGAGGGAGAGGGAACTGGGATTGGCATGTAAAACAAGATTATTTCTAATTTAAATTAAAAAAAAAAGAGTTTGCCAGTGATGGGAGGGAAACAACTGGGTCCTGGGTGCAATTCTAAAGGGCATTGCTAGATTACAGAGGAAGGAAGTCACCAAATGTTCTGTATTCTCGCAATATTGGAAGGGTTTTCAAAAGCATTTGCAGCTTGACTTCCTTATAAAATAGATCTTATTTTCAAGTAGATTTATACAATTTACAGAGTTTTCACAGTTGTATATTAGAAGCCCAGGTTAATGGCTCAGAGAGGCTGTTGTCACTGTGTGGCCTGCATTTGACTTGTGGCAGTGCTTAGTCTCTCACTTCCATTTTCTGGTGTTAAAGCCAGTAAAAAAGTCATGTTTCAGTATCAAAACAATTGAAATAGTGATTAATTTATATCCTTTTTGCTCCATAAAATAGCCAATGTAATACTCAAAATACTCTGCTTACCTGAAACACCTTCAAGCTGACATGAGGTAGAGATTGATCCTAGCCAAAAGTTAACGACATGCATGTTTTCGTCAGTCTGCTTAGACTGCCCTTCCTGCCAAATATATACAATTTAAACATTCGGGCTTACTTAACCCTGTCTTACACATGCTAACTACCACTTCACATACTTTAGTGACAGTCATTTGGATCTTAATGACATTTTTGGAAACTGCTTCCATAAATGTACACATTTCAGGATGTGAAATTATTATTGCTCAAATTTAATTGAGATTACACTTCCCATGGTGTTATAGGTGGTTAGTATATTAGTAAAGTACAAGTTTTGGGGGGGAGGGGTCTTTTTAAAATATTTATTTATTTGTATCTGAGTATTTTGCCTCCAAATATGTGTGTACACTATGTGCATGCCTGTGAAATACAACTTAATGACAGATTTTCTTCAGGTCCAGAATGGTGCTAGAGTCATTAAGATTGAACTTGTCCTATGTCCTTCTTATTGATGTCAAACGCTTCATTAGATACAAATTTAGAAGCCAGTCTAATGTGGCTTAGGTTATTTCTTGTCTGGTAGTCTTAATTTTGTTGTCTTCCCCATATTTTAAACCTGAAGTGGGAATGTGAACTATGAAGTCATTTTACCAGTGCAGTGATAACCTGTGAAATAAGAATGTGAAAGAAAGTTTGTCTATGGTGAGCTTCCTGTTAAATCCCGAGTGCTGGCTGGAGGTGAGGGAAAGAAGTTGTTTGCCCACTGACTTGCCTTGCTATGAAAACTGCACATTACCAAGCAGTCTCAAGCATCTTTCTCCTTTTGACATCAAAATTAGCTTTGGACATATCTGCAAATGTGGAAAAAACACCGCTTTTCAACTGTATCATGCTTTTTCATAATATTTGAAAGAGCAGAAAGTAAAGTTGAAAATAAAATGCAAAGAAAAAAGAATCAGACACACAGAAACAATATGGGAGGAAAGTAAATATTGGTCATAAATTGAATATACATGGAAAATATAAATTATACTACTTTTAAATTAATTTGCATTTATGGTTTAAAGAAAAAACTGTATAGCTGTCCTAAATAGAAACTGAAAGCCAGTATTACAGTTTTCTTTCCCTTTGTCACTCCTTTTTTCTCCCTCCCACTCCGATTCTTTCCTTTTTATCTTTCTTTCTTCTTTTAATAGATTAATGTATTCCAGTGGAATAAATGACCAAGTCAGGTCTTGCTTTCTGAGCACTTGGAAACAGCTCTACTAAGCCACATTGCCTTGAGCTCTTCTGAGATTACACTGGAGACTTGTACTAGGTTTTCTCCCTGTGCATTACTTCTGAGTCTCACTTTGAGGATGGTATTTGAAGGAAGGCGCCAGCATTACATTTAGGAAGGGTCCATTTCTCTTCCCATCATCTTCTTATTCTTCTAGTCCCACAGTGTGAGTCAGTGATTGTGAAAATGACTTTGTTTTTACCTGGTAACTTCACTTCCTGGGTTAACTTAAGCTTGTGTTAATTTTATTTATCTTATGCATGAATGACCATATTGTTATTTCAGAGCTAACATTTTGCAAGTAAAAAAACACAAACAAAAAACAACAGCAAGACAACTGAAAACATCCTTGATTATTTATATTAAAGAAAAAGGTCTAGATTTGCTTTAGGTACTAAAATACTTTATTCTTCCATCCAGCTGGTCCTTGGAAAATAGCTTTTGTTTTTTTCACTAGCTTTAAATCTCCCATGATAGAAAGGACTCCTTCTTCACCAGACAGATTAGCTGTTGATACTGGGTTCAGATTCCAGTGAACTGCAACACCACTGTCTTTAGCAGCCCTTTTTCTAAGTAAAGGATCTGAGGTGGGGGGCAAGGAATTGGCAGAATAAATTTCACCTATTTTGAGGGATAGGTTGCTCCCAGGCAAAGATGTACCCGTGTAATCACCAGCTCTCCATTCCTGGGATCAAAGATGCACACAAATGTGCGAACACCTTTAATGAGACGGATAATTCACTCAGAGCATTGCTCTGGCACTCTGCTCTCTTCTTTCACTGTCTTATGCCTGTCAGCCATTCTGCTCTTTCCCACTGTGATCCAGAGTCAGAGTAATGAGTAAGAAACGAACAGTGAAGCTTTGTGGGCTGTCCAGGCAGGAAGGACCCCCAGAAGGAGAGACAAACGCTCAAGCGCAGCAAACATACCCACCAATACATCTGCTTCCTTGTTGTTTTTTTGTTGTTGTTATCTCATAATTTTACTTCAGCTGACTTTGTAACTGAAATCATATATAGTGAAAACAACTTAAGACAAATCAAATCTCCAAAGGGACTTTAAGGAGAAAAGCTCTCTGTGTGTCATTGTCATATGTGAATTTCAGAATTAAAGAACACTGTCAGACATCCTTGGAGCATTTTTACAATAGGTTGACCAGTGAGCTGAAGCTCTGAAGTAGCAACTTACTACAGAAGGTGTTTTGGGGACTTAATTTTGTGTCAATGTTGCTTTTACCTGAATATTTAGAAACTATTTTAAAAAGAGTATTTCTCCAGTGCCCAGAGACTTAAATATGTATATTTTGAAAAGCTTAGATATCCCTTAAAAGGAAGATTTTTAGCACTCATCAGAACTCAGCAAATTCCCCTGGAGAGAACAAAGTGCACTAGTTACAGTTAGCTTAAGTTTCCTTTTGAATTTTAAGAGGGTTCAGGACAGAATTCACATCCATCGTTTTTAGATAAAATGCATTAGTTCCAAGAGAGAAAAGCAAGCATGATATAGAAACAGAAGTTCAATATCTCTAAAAGTGAAGGCCAGCATGGACAGGATGGAGAAAGACACAAAAAACTCAACACGGCAGGACAAACCGCTCTGACAGAGCTTGTTAATTTTATAAGCCTTACACAATACAAGAACATAAGACTCCTTCAACCTCTCCTCCGAAAGGTTGAGAGTTGGGACAAATGTAAAATGCTGCTTAATGTGCACAAGTAAAGCCAAGAACATCAAACTCATTTCACTTAGTGTCAGTCCTGACGATTCATCATTATGGTTGGGCCAACTGTGGTCTCTGGGCTGAAACAATTTTATCCATTTTTTTTAAAAAACAGAATGTTCCAGCTTGGATCTTATATCCTTAGGGTTACAATATTGAATTCTGAATTGGGAAACTTAATCTTGCAGCCAGATTTGACAAGATGCTGGTTGGGTGGAAGGCACAAGTGATGATTGGGGGGTGAAGTGCCCCAGGTCAGAATTTGGGGAAAGTAGGAGGTTTTGTAAAATTTGGCTGTAATATAAAGGCCCCATGTCTGAAATTTTCTATTTTTGTGGAGGTGTCCAGAGTCTTAAAAGTAGACTCTTGCTGCATTCATTGCCTCAATTTCAAAATGTTCTTTAATACTGTGAGCTTTATGTATTCTTGGATTTGTTTCTTAGCACATTTTTGATGCTGCTAATGCAAAAAGATGCCTAGAATTATAGTCTAGGGAAAAAAAGAAAACCATGCTTAAATCCAAAATAATCATATTTGTTCTGTGGTAGAAAATTAATGTTATACTCAAGAATTAAAATTGTGATTTCTTTATGGAAAATGGTGTGTGTGTGTGTGTGTGTGTGTGTGTGAATGAACATATTTAGATTTCTAATTACTAAAGGTTAGAATGAAAACAGGTCAATTTGGTAATCCATTTTCCACAGACACAAGTATATGCACACATATGCATGAATACATTAACATATGAACACACATGTGTGTGCACAGTTATACCACACACATTAAGGATTTTAGAAATGCTTGATTATTTAACTTCTAATTGTCCAAAGGTGTTATAAATCTCTTTCTAAATTTAATATATACAGAAACTATTTTATGTATGTACTTTAAAACACTCTTTGCAACTAAGTTGTTGAGGAGAACACCCTACAAGCTTTCCAAAATTTGAGCACACTGGTTATTAGAAGCAAAAAATGATGACTGGCCCACTCCCTCATAAAATCAGGTTTGTCTCCCAATACATTTCCATCACGTAGCTACTTTCTATGAGCACTGAAACATACAAACTGGGATTGTTTTTTCTCTTCTATAATTCCCCTAAACAGAAAGAGAGGAAAGCATCACAGAGATGAACATGGTTTAGATATACACATGATTGAGATGAGCTACCTAGTGCACTTAAATTATAAGATAAAGCATACTTTGGGGAAATAATTTCAGTAAGATGCAACAACACAAATTTGAAAGCAAAGTACCCTTTATTTCCCTGTCTGCAAACTAATATTCATTAACAATTTCTTATCTATCTTTCCAGAAAGTTTCCATGTATATATAAGCATATTTCTGCCACCGGAGTACATTCATATTTTACAGTGTTCTGTAACTTATTGCATATATTTATAAGGATATATTGAATGCCACATATTACTTAAAATAGATCTGCTTTTAAAAAAAGACAAGGTCTGCTGGAACTCCTGTAATCAAATGATACTCTTGCCTCAGACTCCCCCCTAAAAAACCTGGGTCCACAGGCATGTGTCACCATGCCTGGCTCTTAATCTACACCCTTTTCTATAATATTCTATTTTCTGAATGTTCAGTATTCAGTTGCTCAGCACCAAATTTAAAAATAAGCTCTGTTATCAACTAGTCTAATCAATATGTTCCAGAATCTTCTAAGTGGGGTTTGCTTTCCCAAAATAACTCATACATGGCTCTTCCTAAGAGATGGTGTGTTAGTTAGGGTTACTATTGCTATGATGAAATACTATGACCAAAAGAAAGTTGGGGAGGAAAGGGTTTATTCGGCTTACACTTCTACATCAATGTTCATCGTTGAAGGAAGTCAGGACAGGAACTCAAAAGGAAGGACTCTGGAGGCAGGAGCTGATGCAAAGGGGTGCTGCTGACTGGCTGGCTCAGCCTGCTTTTTTTACAGGACCCAGGGCCATCAGCTCATAGATGGCACCACCCACAATGGGCTGGGCCCTCCCCCATCAATCCCTAATTAAGAAAACACCCTACAGCTGTATTTTATGCAGGCATTTTCTCAATTAAGGTTCTCTCCTTTCAGATAATTAGTTTGCTTTTCAAGTTGACATTAGTCCAGCCAGCACAACTGACCCCCTTTCAACTTGACACATGAACAGATCTCCTCTAAGCCACACCTTTCTTTTCTTTTTGTTCTATTTTATTTATTTTTTATTTTTTGAGACAGGGTTTCACTGTGTTGTGTAACCCTGGCTGTCCTGGGATTAGCTCTGTAGACCAGGATGGCCTTGAACTCATAGACATCTGCCTGCCTCTGCCTCCCAAGTGCTGGGATTGAAGGTATGAGCCACAATAAACCAGCCACCTTTCTTATTCATCCCCAAGATCTCACAGAAATAACTTTAGAAGTCCCACAGTCTTTTTTTAAATGTGCCCTAGGCATGAAACAGCTTTGGCCACCAAGTTAGGCATCAAGCTAGGATGAACAAAGGACTGACATCTGCTCTGCCCCTGGCTGATGTAAGAACTATACCACCACAAGGTATCTCTTTGCCCATTTCCAGGAGTTAGAAGTCCCACAGTCTTATAAATTCAAACACATTAAAATTTGAGTGCCTTTAAAACATTCAATCTCTCTAAAAATCCAAAACCTCTTTTCAAAGTTCTAAGTCTTTCAACTGTGGCTCCTGTAAAAAATCAAAATTAAATTAAATACCATCTTCAAGAGTGAAGAACCAGGACACAATCACAATCTGAACCAAACAAAACCAAACTCTGACAGTATAAACAACTCAATGCCCAATTATTTGGGATTCACTTACCACCTTCTGGCTTCTCCAGGTAGCTTGGATCACTTCTCCAGCTCTGCCCTCCGCAGCACATACAGCTTTTCTTCTAGGCTCTGGCTGGCTCCACTCCACTACTTCTGCTATTCTTAAAAAGAAGGAAATATACTTAAGAAAATGCCTCCAGGCCGGGCTTTGGTGGTGCACACATTTAATCCCAGCACTTGGGAGGCATAGGCAGGTGGATCTCTGTGAGTTCCAGGCCAGCCTGGTCTCCAGAGGGAGTTCCAGGATAGGTTCCAAAGCTACTCAGAGAAACCTTGTCTGGAAAAAGAAAGAAAGAAAGAAAGAAAGAAAGAAAGAAAGAAAGAAAGAAAGAAAGAAAGAAAGAAAGAAAGAAAGCAAATGCCTCCAGAAGATGCCACTGTAAGATAGTTTCTTAATTAGTGAGTGGTGCCGGAGGGCTCAGCCCATTGTGGGTGGTTCCATCCCTAGGCTGGAGGCTCTGGGTTCTATAAGAAAGGTGGCTGAGCAAGCCAGCAAACAGCACCCCTCCATTGCCTCTGCATTAACTTCTGCTTCCAGGTTACTGGCCTGTTTGTGTTCCTGTCTTGACTTCCTTCAGGATGTGGAAGTGTAAGTCATATAAACCCTTTCCTCTCCAACTTGCTTTTGGTTATGATGTTGCATCACAGCAATACTAACCCTGGTAAAGATAGATGACAAAATGTAATATTAAAAATGAAAGACAGATTAATGGCATTGTGAAAGATACAGATTTGTCATGTACATGTAGAATATCCAAGCCAATTAAGACAGCAATAAAGGTCAAGTGCTGTATGTGGTAGTAAAGAAGGAAGAACAAGAAGAGTGATTTAAGAAGCCAGTTCTCAGTTGGATATGTTATGACTTTAAAGCCAAGGCAGCCATTCAGCTGATCACACTGCATGTGTTATACTTCAATGTGGGCCTCATTGCTCCTTGGTAAGATAATCAACGCAGGGGTGTTTCCAGTGTTTGACAGTTAGTGTACCTAAATTAGTGAGCAGGAGACAACAAGGAATTCATGGTGATGACTGTCAGTTAGATCCCTATTTTCTAAATTTCATTTTGTATCAGACCAATCTTTCACCTCTGACTAACACATTTCATAAAGCATTTGAGAGAGGACTGAGCCAAAAATAATCAGAATTACCTTTTGAATTTTACTAACTTGATGTTTTGATAAGGCAAAATGTCTGCTACTTGAATACTTATGGGAAAATGCTAGAAGCTATAGTTTACATTTCTTTTAGGATATCTGTGGTTGTGGATTTTAATCACATTATTTCGTGTATATGAAAAAGAAAGTGAATCGGGAGACAATGAAATCTATTTCGGAGGAAGGGGGCGCTGGGAGCTACTCATGACAGCTTTTCCTGCAGAGATTTATGGAAATTGATTTTCTGACCTGCCCATTGGAGAAATATACAATTTCCCCACTTCTGTTCTCCCCCAGATGCTAGGATAAGTATTCTGGATTTCACATAGCCATCTTCACTGTGAGCATCAGAGCAGTTTGTTGTCTCCTCAAGCTCAGAACAGGCTCTCAATAACAAATCACAACACTGGCCTTGACACAGTTGGCAGCCACAGTTCTAGAATCTCAACTTGTGCAAACAGAACACAGCTCTGAGCAGTTGACCTCTCTTTTTACAACCATATTGCCATATGAGTGGACAAAGTGAGATTTGAAGCCAGACATTCTTTCCGAGGTTTCATGGTTACTCTCTCTCTCTTAGTTTTAGCTCTGGCTGCCACCAAAACCAGAAGAGAAAGGCTTTAAAGTCTACGGACTACATGCAAGGCCAGCTCTAGAAAGTTCTACTTGGTTTCTGTGAGTGGTGCTAGGGACTGAGAAGAGCACTTGCGTGAAGCCAGAAAGATAGCACTGAAGCTCTTCTCTCCATCCTTTAGCTGTGTAAATGCTTTCTGCCTGTTTTGCAGGAAAGTGGGACTGTGGGCTTCTTGATGGAATATTGTCAGACTGAGAAGGTGAGCAAGGGGTGTTTGCATGACAGAGGGCCTTGGCTTCCTGTATGTCAGGTTTAGATGACCTTCATCTCCCTGTGCTTCCTCCTCTTTCCTTCCTTCTCTTTTTCCTTCCTTTCTGAGAAAATGGATCATAACCATCTTAGAATGAGTGAAAAGTTGAAAAGAGTTACTAAATACTGCTCAGATTTTTCTCTCATTATATATACCATCTTCCTTTTACTCCTCAACATTACTTCCCCTAACCATACTTGCATCTCCCGAGGTGTCGTTGGCATTGAGAGGCTTACTGTTGTTCAAAATGAGAATATATGGCAGCTGGCCCTCTTCTAACTTCTAGCTTGGTAGATGCCTCTCTCAAGAGGCTCCAAAGCTTTGAGTTGCCTTAGCTCCACTCATCTCCTCCCAATATACCTTGTCTGGGAATTTGGGGGTACTCTGCTCATAGTCTCATTACAGAATGTATAAATGAGGCTATCTTTAAAATGATCATGTTATGTTTTCATAATGATGTCTACAAGAAGTGAGTGGTTTGTTTATGGGTTCTTACACATTATGTAACATATTGAACTTGGGAGTCATTAGCAAGGTAACAGGTAGATACCTTTAGCACACAAAAATGTTGAATCTTAAATACAGGGCCTATTTTGCAGCACTTACAAGACAAAGGGGACTGAAAAAAGATGCAAAAATTGTGTTTCATTAGTTTAGCCTGATTAGAGGTTAAGCTGCATAAAACTGAAATACACCAGAGGTGACCAGAAAGCATCACTGGAGGACAGCTTAAATGGAATAACAGTATCTTCAGAGGGCTGGAGTAATGTTTTTGTTGTTGTTTTGTTTTGTTTTGTTTTTTATGATCTGTGGTTGTTTTTAATTATCTTCTTGTTGATAACATATAAATTATCTTCTTTATTTTAATCTTTCCATCTAATAAGTTGGCAAAGAATGCCACTACCAATCACACATATACAGAAGTTCCAGTTTTGTGTGGTTCTGAATGGGCTTTTAAGGACAATTCTGAATTACAACTTAGTCTTAGATCATTAAGAATTAAAAAGTAAGGTCTATCTAAGTTGCTGGTTTCTAAAAGTATTTTAACTTAATAGATCAGCCATTAAAGAAGTGCTAAATACTCTTTATTTGATATCACACATAGACCACAGTAAGTGCCTTTCAGTGGTAAAAGGCAGCATCCTTTGACTTAGGGAATTCTAATTAAAATGACATCATCAAGTCAAGTTACTTCCTGATGTTTAGCCATTGCCTGTAACAGACCAGTGAATACAAACTGAAACACAGGTTGAGTCTTCTCATTTCTGAGACAGTAACAGAATTTTCCCAGTGTTTAAACATACTCATATGTCCAGTTATATAAATTTAAGTATAAAACCATTCAATAGGTTTGAGAGGACACCCCCATCTTTGTGGAAAGTAGAACTTCAATAATTAAGTCCAATCCTATCTTGAGAAAGAGAGAGAGAGCAGTGATAGAATTTATACAACTGGAATTGTTATTTTAAAAAAGATTGTATCCAGTTTACTACAAGTCAGTTTTACTTAAATCAGGACTGTCCAACAAAAACATTGTTAGCCATTCATGATCTGAATTTTGGTGTGTGAATTAAATTATGGTACACATTAAAAATCATGAGACATTTGTTTTGTAATAAATAAGGCATCCTAATTACTCATTAATAGCCTTTTAAAGATAATCTATTAGGTCTGCCCTCTGTCCCTTCTTCTTAATTCCAGCGAAGATCATTTTTGTTCTGGGGATGTACTTTTTGGGATTCTCCAAATACTCCATCAGGGTATTCTCTCCCCAGGTGATGCCTTTGTTCTTGTTGGCATCTGTGTACGAGAAGCCAGCAGCCTGACCTGTCTTCCTCCCAAACAGACCATGGAGATTTGATCCAGTCTTATGCTTGCCTCCCTTTTCCACAGTGTGGCACTGGGCACACTTCTCAACAAAAATCTTCTTGCCTTTCTCAAAATCGCCCATTTTTAATTCGCTCCCAGGTGATAAACACCACAACTGCTTCGATCTGAAGACACACATCCGGCTCTCCCAAGAAATGTTTTTAAAATTAGTTTTGTTGAAGACAAATCTGTACAAATGCATTGCTATTCTTAAAGCAAATTCCTTAAACTATTATTCTGAGTGGAAAGATTTTGTCTTATTCATTTCAACAAGTTGTCTGCAATGCAAGCCCAGTGGGTAACAAAGTGATTTCTGTATTTCCAAATTCTGGGTAATAGTAATATAAGAATACAACATGTTAATTTTTTTCCCTTTTTAAAAATTGCTTAATTTTAAGTTCAGTATCAAAGACCACATATATATACTTATCATGTTAATAAAAAAATTGACCTTCTGTATAACAAGATGAGAAAAAAGGAATATAGACAGAGGTTTAAGAAAGATTTTAGTTTAGATCAGTAAATAGTAAATGCTCTTTAGTATCATTTGTTTGGTGAGTGCCATACACAAAAAATTACATTTCCAAGTTTCAAATTAGAATATGATAATGTTTCATAATATGAGATGGTATCCGTAAAAGAATACACAGAAATTCCCATGTTAATCATGAACATGTAGTTGAGATTGCAAATTTGAGTTTGATTCCAAAAACTATGCACACGGAAATTTGCCTAATACCTGCAGAAAACTGAACGGAATTGGGTTTGGAGCTTCAAGATTGTGTGCCTGTGGGGTTGTGCGCATCCAGAGTGGAACCAATGTTTTTTTGTCATTTGACAATTACTTTGTTCGTGTGTGTGTGTGTGTGTGTGTGTGTGTGTGTGTGTGTGTGTGTGTGTGTTATGACATATGCACATGCATGTGCCATGCTGTGGTCCCTGTGGAGGTCAGAGAAAGATTGACATCAATGCTCTCCTTTCAACATGTGGGTCCAGGCATTCAAACTCGGGTTATCAGGTTTGGCACCTGAGCCTTTACTTAGTCATCTTGTCAACCCTCTATTTGATGTTTCACACTGAGTAGGAATTGTCCTTTTCTTTTCACAAGAGGTCAAAGTTTGTGGAACCTCTTAAGCACTTCCACCATGTGGGTTCAGGGATCAAATTCAGGTCATTTGGCTTGGTGACAAGTGGTATTATCTGCTGAACCATCTTATGGTCCCCTGCCTCATAAATATTTATGCATCTACCCATAAACTAGTGCTGTCTTTGGACTTCATCAAAGAAGTTTCTCTTCGAAGTTAATGCAGAGACTTCTAGCTGGTCAAGGTACTGAGAACAAATGACTGTCGAGTTCTAAGCATTCATTAAGTGAAACACCTGCATCACCCTTAGAAGCTCAAGAAACATAATAGAAGGGGTGTTGGAAAACAGCCAAGAACACAGAGGAGAGTTGTGAAATGCTTTCTTATGGACTTGACATTATCGTGGCACGCATGAACTCACATCGGCTACTGTTGCCTACAAAGGGCCTGCCCATGACTGGGCCAGGAAACACTCAGACACAGATGGGAGAGAAGATCATGGGGCCCTGCCATGATTTTATTGCAGGCAAGGCTGTCTTCAGTGGTGTAGCCACTGGTGAGCTACTCATGCAGGGGGTGGGGGGGGGAGGTAGCTTCACACCTACACTCATGCTAGTGGCCCTGGTTAAACTCTATGCATCATGAAGCATAAAAAAGGCATAAAAGTGAACTGGAGACTTGGGGGAACAAGGGGGTAATGACAAAAGTGAGAGGAAGAAAGGATGGAGGGATGGGTGTGATGAGAATGTGTTGTATACATGTATGAAATTGTCAAAAATAAATTATAAAATGACCACCTCAGTGAATACTGTGAAAACTTAGTAAAACAATCACATAGAAAAAGAGCACAGTGGTTGGTGTTCAGAAAATTCTCCATGTATATGAGAAGATTTTATTTTATTTTATTTTATTTTTTCGAGACAGGGTTTCTATGTGTAGTTTTGGAGCCTATCCTGGCACTCACTCTGGAGACCAGGCTGGCCTCGAACTCGCAGAGATCTGCCTGCCTCTGCCTCCCGAGTGCTGGGATTAAAGGCATGTGCCACCAATGCCTGGCTGAGAAGATTTTATTTTTGTGGACTGTTTACTTTCAAAACCTTTCCAACCACTTATGGTCACTTCTGACTTACAGTTTTTGTAAAAATGAGAAGAAAATGGGCATCCATTTTTGTCTTTTGTAGAATATTGTTGAGTGTGCTTCTTTTAAAGGAAGTTTTGTATTTTTAATTGAATTTATATAATTTATTTAATTATATAAATATATAATTGTATATATTTATAAATACAGTGTGATATTTTCCTACACTGAACATACTGTAAACCTATCTAACCAAGATAATTAACATGTACTTAAACTCAAATATTTTTCAGTTCTTTACTGTGGCATCATTACAGGTCATTTTCTTTACCTATTTTGAAATATATATTATTGCTAATAATTGTCAGCCCACTTTTCAGTACAAGACATTTCACCTCCATGGGCCTGTCTCTGACCATGCTTCCTGACGCTGCCTTGTGACTCGCTTACATTTCTGTTTTTGTTTTGATGACACCAAGATGACACCAAGATAGCAATCTTTTCTCCTCAAACTCCTGAATTTTGGGATTACTGGCATATGTCATTTTGCTATGTTCTAGTTTTCCTAACCCCACTCTCTAAAATGAGGTTTCTTTTAAACCTTCCATCCATTCTAAATTCCGTTTCTTCTTTCTCCTTTCCAGAATGTGACAGTCATCAGTTTTACCCAGGCTTTTTCCCATCCTCTCTACCCCAACCAATGTCAGTATCATCAGCTATTATTTTTCTATATATTTGTTCTCCAATCCATTTTCATCCCTGGCTACTTTAATATTTTTAATTTTGCTTCATTTACTTATGTATTTGGCTTTCCCTTCACAGCAGCCTATTGTGTGCTAAAGCCATCTTTCCTACAAACACATTCTACTAAACAATGGTATGCACTTGTTTTACACTAAAAGTTCTAAGAACATTGCAATAAGCATGTCTCTATGTATATAGTTAAGTGGTGAACCTGAGATTCAAACAGGGGCATCAGCCTCTGTTTATTCATCCTTTTAAAATTATCATTGGAACATTTATTTGGTTTTTAAGTGTGTGTGTGTGTGTGTGTGTGTGTGTGTGTGTGTGTGTGTGTGTGTTTCCATGCACACAAACATGAATGCAGATGCCTGTGGAGTCCAAAAGAGGGCATCAGATACACTGGAACTACTGTTACAGGCTGCTGGGAATGTGGAGGCTGAGAACTGAACTCAGATTTGTATGTATTCTTAACTATTGAGCGATCTCTCCAGCCCCTACTGCATTCATGAGATGCACCTGGGCTGCAATACTCTATTCATTTCTGCTGGCCCAACTCATTTCTGTATTTGCTCCTCTGTCCTGGACTGTTGAAGTAACCTCCTCCTTGCCTTCAGGTCCTGTGCCTCCTGTAAGAGTAGTCTTCACACCTTTCTGTCTGTGTTTAAACATTGCTATACAAAGACCCAGATGCTGAGCAGACAAATACTTCTGGACTCTGGCTGGAGTTTTTAAGGAACCAAATCCCCACTGCCCTCTGTTGACTTTAGTCCCTGTTGAGTCAGATTCTGGAGAATTTAAGTAGGACACAATTCCTGACTCCCAGCAGGGATGACATCATGAGAGGACCTGGCCATCTTTCACAAGTTAATGTTCTTTCCTTCAGATTCTAAACACCCCTCCTTAAACTAGATAACAGGGGAAAATACCTGGAATTCCTTCCCTCCATGACTTTGTGTTTCCATCATGGTTTCTACTTCTTAAGTCCTGTCCCTCCCTATGGAAAAACAGCTCCTTTAGAGTTCTGCCCTCCAACTCCAAATGTATTTGTTTCCTTCAATGTGCAGAGCATGCCATACCTGTATTTGACCTACATCTTCAGTTTTGAATTAGGGTTATTATAAATTTCTATGTAATTTTCCCTTGATCTTAACCTGTGTGTACCCTCTTTATTTTTTTATCTATCCCTGTGCTTAAACAAAAGTTTATAAATGGCCTTGAATATACTAGACACACTGAAAACAAATATTTTTCAAATAGTGGGAAAACATTATTAATTCAACAAAAGTTATTTATTATTCATTAAGCAAATTTTGAGGCCTTGAGAACAATTAAATTCCAGCTGTTTGGAACGAATAGAGAGGTGGATATGTGTAAGAAGACAAGATAGGGTCATACTTCTTGGAAGCATATGTGGTGAGAGAATGCTTATAGAGAAGAAATTAGAAAGGACACCCAACTCAAGACATTTGTTTTAAATTTAGATTTTTACTGATTTGGCCAAGGTCAATGAACTTCCATTCTCTGGACATTTGTTTCATAGCTCTTCTGCTACTTCTGAGTGATCCCCAACACAAGAACATTGTAAGTTTCCAAAAAAGAACTGTGTGAAATAAAAAATGTTTTTGTGAAATGATCTGTGTGAATCCATATGTGTTTCCTATGACAGTTTTTACAATGATTAAAGTCATTCCATTTTCTCTCTTTCCCTCTTCAAACACCCAACAGTCACGTGAATGCTACATGTAGTTATGGATTCATCTACTCCTCACTCTGGTTAATATACTACTTGTGATAGTTCCTAGACTTTGAAATTTCCTAAGGTTAGGGGTGATGGAGAGAATCTGCTCCTGTGTTTTCATCAGGTTTATTGTAGCTTGAGCTGTCCTGTGCAAGGGATTGAGGTGTATTGAAGTGGATTTTATCAACTCAGCATGATCAGTGCAAATGAGTTTATGGCGTGCTCAATATTTCTGCATTTTTAAGAAGCATACCTGCATTTAGAGATAAATAGGCAGGGAAGTAAGGAGATGGGAGATACTTGTTGAAATGTCAAGTGGTATGTGCATGCCTTTTGGAGATCTGAAAATGTAGAGATCAGGATAGATACTTAAAGAGTATCTTTAGTACAGTGGGAATCTTAGAAAATTTCAATAATAAAGATTTATATTAGAGGTCAGGAAGAAGCAAAGGAAGAAATGACTACCGTGTGATGCTTAATTAACCATGGGGAGCACAGTAGTGGGCAATGGGGAGTTAGCCTTAGTAGTTGGGTATAGATTCTGGCAGCATTTCTACATCATAAGCATTTGCACATGGCCTTTGGGAAAGGTGGAACAGACTGCCTGGCCAAGGCATGAGGAATTCTCTCATTTGTTATAAACCGGTGGTTAGGTCCCAGTGGATATAGTTTTTTATAAGCTACTTGAGGCAGGTACCATAATTTTGCACAGCTTCTAGTACAATACTTTACACATACTAGGCACTCAATAAAGATTTGTGAAGTACATGAGCACACAGGGTTTCCATAAAGGCCAGATCCAAGGTTGTTCAGCTGGTTCTGACTCCATTTTTATCGCCATTCAGAACTTACAACTCCCACAGTGGTAATAACGAGAACCCCTCAGGCGTGTGTAGTATTTAGTATTTTTGTATGTGGTGTCAACTTTCATGTCACAATATACTATATGTTCAACCAGTTAAGTTACTGTTGTTGTGGGAACCATGGCTTTTTTTTTTTTTTTTTTTTTTTTTTTTTTTTTGCACCTAAAATAAGCACTAGCTTTTCTGGTCTATTCCGAGGTGACACTGTGCCCATCGCCTTTACATGCGCAACTTCCTCCCCAGGTTTGGTTGACACATCCAATTACAAGTTTGTGTGCTGATTAAATGACAGTTCCGGACTTAATAGTATTTTTTTTCTTAGTAATTCTGTGATAACCGTATTTCTAAACCACAGTTTGTTATCAGCTTCGCTTCCTTGGAGCTACTCTCTCTCCTGTGCACATCTTGAAAGGGGGTGTCTGTTTTAGTTAGTGGGGTTATGTGAGATGTAAAAACAATGCCATTGCTTCATTTCTCTAACTTCTCTATAACTATTAGTAAACTAGAACTTTCCCTTTACTATTCTTAATGGAAGGATTCTTAAACCAGAGTTCTGAAAAGTGGGAAAAGTACCTAGATGTTTAGTTCTTATAATCTAGCTTGTGAATGAAGAAAGTCAAGGAAAGTGCCTGTACCTGAGTAGGGGACAGCTGGGGGGAATGAAGTGGAGCCAAGTGCTTCTCTTGTCCCAGCTCCAGCCAGCACACTTCAGGGCTGCCGGTTAAGCACACTGGTTAAAAAGATTGGCCTTAAGCCAGGAGCTTTTTCTGTGCTACTTGACGCTTTCTGATACAGTCTCTTGGGGAAATCCTTTAAGTGTCTATCCCTTTCTAGATTGAGAGCCCCTTGTTGTTAAATGCTGACTTACTTACAAGGCTTTTACTTTATCTAGTGATCACCTGCACTGTCTGGTGCAGCAAGAACAACACTTTGTCCATGTTGATTATCCATCAGCAACTAGCATCAAAATCTTCCAAGGCCTCCACTGCCGTTTCCGCAAATGCTGTCTTCATCCTCTCTATCTCCCACCTTAACCGCCCCCACACTGTTCCCCAGCTCAAAACCAGATCCTAACTTCTCAGCATCCTCTTACCATTTTCAACCCTGGGCTGGAGTGAACATTTCTGACCGGTGGTTTCTCTTTCTCCCATAAGTTACAAATTGGTTCATTCAAACATGTTTTCTGAAACAGAATAAAACTAGAAATATCGTCTCAAGTTTTGAGTACAGAGTCTCCAGAAGGTGTTGGGGTGAAGGACATGTATCTTCCTCTTCCTGTCCTCATGTCCCCTATGCAGTGACTGATTTCTCCTCATGGACAATACAGCTTTTCCTTTCCCCATGTTTTCTAACATAGTAGTCTTTGGCAAACAGAAATGCAGCTGTACAGCACTCTTTCTTCAGTCTGTAGATGAATCCGTATGTGAATTGTCATCTTGTATTTATGTTTTAAAGTGGATTTCATGATATTATGTTACTCTTAAAAGCTAATTTGAGTAGATGAATTTCATCTCTGACAGGTGAAATGTTTTTGAATAGACAAGTTTTTTTTTTTTTTTCCCCACTTCTGACTCACATTGCCTAAGTCACTCTCTTTATTAGTTCTCCTTAGGATCTGCATGTGGACACAGGTATTAAAGCAAAAGACTCCCAAACTGTGTCGAACTATATAAAGGGATACTATATAAAGGAACTATATAAAGGGATAATTCTTATCACAGGTAATTTAGATGCTTTCTTTGTTTTGAATTAGAGTTGATAACAGGGCATATACTAATTATTTTTGTAGCTTTTATTGACTGATGACCTACTGTTGCTTACCTACTACACAGCACACCAGGGATGGAATGATAGCCAAGACAGTTTTTAAATCCCTTACCTATTTTATAGAACAAGCAAGAAAACCTGCTTTGTATACAAGTTAAAAACAAAGAAAAATTACAAGTTGTGATTAATACCAATAAATAAATAAGCACCATTGCTAAGATAGTGAGTGCTGAGAACATGATCCAAGAATGAAGCTATATGAGAAGAAATCTGAGGCCTTGTGAGATAATTCCAAGGAAGCAAAAGTCTTGTAACCTCTATTCAACCAAAACATGGCTTCATTCTTGTGATATGCTTTCATGTCCCTGCAACGTGTGCTACAGAGGAGTGGGTTTGCTTCAGGTTACACGTTCCTGCTTACTTTTGTTATTCAAAAAGTTTCCAAGCACAGGTTGTCCTTGTGACATACACAATTAAACTCCTATGATCTAACATTTTTTATGATGCTCTCAATATTGCATGAGACTTTAGTCCACCTCATTTTTAGGCTGCACTCTCCCAGGTTCATGCTGCCAGGTAGAGCAGTAACAGTGAACCATGAATAAAGTTAGTGTGTTGTTTGGACATGGTATTCAAGTCTGCTCACCAAGGACTCATAAGTTGAAAACTTGGTCCTCAGTACTGTGATGCTCAGAAGTAGTAGAGCATTTAAGTTGTAGCTTAGTAGAAAATGTTAGGCCATTGGGTGTCTCTCAGAGAGATTAATGTAGTAATTGTGACAACATTGTTGGTTCTCTTGAGAGTTGTTTATAATACAATACCAAGACTGAATCTTCCCAACTTTCTACCTCTTATTTTGTCACATGGTTTTCCCCTATATGTATATCCCTCATCCAAATTCCATCTTCCATGAGGTCCTTATCAGAGTGTCATTTTTAACTCTCTATCAATCTATTTTATTAATGAAGACTCAAGAGCAAGGAGTGGTGGTGAAAACCTGCTGGCTCAGGGAGGCAAAGAAAACATCCATCTGCTTCCTACTCCATTTTTGTCCCAGAGAGTTTTCTTTTACCTATCTCAAACAAAAACTCCTCCAATGCATCTCCCTCCTTTCTATTTCCTCTCTCTCTCTCTCTCTCTCTCTCTCTCTCTCTCTCTCTCTCTCTCTCTCTCTCTCCCTCCCTCCCCCTTCTCTCTTTGTCCTCCTGACTCCCTCTACACTCTCTATGATTATTTCCTATCAACTGGTTGCTTGCTCTGCCTCTTGACCTAGGTTGATTTTATTTAATCCTGTTTACAATATCCAAGCAGAAAGCTCCCACATTAAAAGTGTGTTCTAGGGGTGAGCAACATCACAGCTAGAAGCAGTTTTCTTTTCTAGTAAATAACATCATCTCAGGATTCACGGTGTGATCAAATATTCTGCAACACCAGAGGTTAAATGGATGAAGCTACCATATCTTGGTCTGTCTGTGTAGAACTATGAACTTAATAAACCTGTTTTATTTATACATTATTCAGCCTCAGGTATAGCAAAAGAAAACAGATTAACAATGAAACTTTATTCAACGGCGCAGTGAAGTAACCACCAAAATGGAAAGCAGAGAGAAGCTGATGGGGTTTGGGTGTAAAGGGTAATCTTGAGGGTTTTAGAGAGAAAAGTCATCTGAGGAGGCAGAAAGCCTGTGAACTAAAATAGCCTGGGAATTTAGGGTAGAGGTGGAGGTGAGAGGGACCAGGATCCTAGTATAGACTTTGAAATACATAAGAGGCATTTGTGAGCTGGGGACCAAGGAGGCTGGAGGCTAGGGTGACTTTGATATGCGGGTAACTGTAACAGGTGTATGCCAATGAAGAGTCACATGTTATTATGGCCAGAGGTAAGGGAAGTGACTTCTTGAATCATTTTGAAAGTTCTTGAGGACTGCTGGCTTTTATCTAACCATCAAAAATCCTTCTGTAGTCTATCTTGAGCTGAGCCTAGATTCAATTTTGGATTAAGTCAGGGGGCTTGCCCTTTTCAGGGTCAATGGGGTAGCCTTTTTACCCGCCCGTGGAAATGATGGTAACAATGGTAGTGACGATGATGATTTGATGGAAATGGTGAGCCAATGAAGGTGAAGGTGGTAATGATACTGGTGGTAGTGATAATGGTGATAATGGTGATGATAGTAATGTTGATGATAGTGGTGATAGTTGTGAGGATGGTTCCATTCCTGATGATGATGGTGATGAGAATGGTGGCAATGATGGTGGTGGTGATGGTAAGGAGAATGAGGAGAATGTTTAGGATAGGGTTAGTTAAGATGATGATGGCAATGATAGGGATGATGATAGATATTTGATAATAGTGATTATAAGTCACAATAAATTTTAAAATTTAATTTGTGATAAAATAATAATCTTATGTTAAATGCTGTTTCTTGATATTTTGTTATAGGAGTTTTAGAAGTAATAGCAAATATAATGACATTAAGTTGAATGATCTTCTTTTGACTTTGAATAATTTACTACTGACAGAAAGTTACAGTGAACAGCTAGTGAAGGAACAAGCAATACTTCAGAGCTTACATGTTTTATTTGGTAAGTACTAATACTACAAAAATCAAAGTGGTCACTATTTGTTTTCTAGGTAAAATCTAGAGTTTTGATAGCTATTTATGTTATTTTTATGCCCTTTCTTTTAAAAGCCACAATAGCCCCCTGCTAATTTCATGACCCCTGTGGGTATTGCCAAAGAAGCACACATATCTGAAGAGCCAAAGGTAACATCCACAAATGAGAAAAAAAACCTGCAATGTTATGTCCTTCTGGATATTAGTAACTTCACTCAGAATAATTTTTTTCATGCTTTATCCATTTACCTGAAAATTTCACAATTTTGCTTTCTTAAAAGAATAATATTTCACTGTGCAAATGTACCATAATTTTCGTCATTCATTCATCAGCTGATGGACATCTAGGCTGTTTTTATTTCTTGGCTATGTTAAGTAGCGCTGCAATGAACAGGATGAATAAGTATCTCTGTAATAAGTCATGGAATGTTTGGTTTCTATGCCCAAGAGTGGTATAGTTGGATCATAGCCTATAGGTCTAGTTGAGTTTTTTGGAGGCACTTCCACATTGATTTCCACCGTAGCTGCACCAGTGTGTGCTCCTACCAGTGATAGTGTTTCTCCACATCCATACCAGCATTTGTTATTCTTTTAACTTAGCCATTCTGACTGTGATAAGGAAAAAAAAAACTCAGAGTATTTTTAATTTTCATTTCCCTGATGGCTGAGGATGTTGAATACTTTTAAAAAATGTTTCTTGGTCATTTGCATTTCATTTTTTGAGGAGTCTCTGTTTAGTTCTGTGCTCTGTTTTTCACTGAGTTGCTTGTTTTAAACAGCTTGGTCCTGGAGAGTCTATGGATCCAGTGGACATTTCTCAACATAATAAAGGCAGTTAACATTACCCTAAACAGACAAAACTTCAAAGTATCATGACTAAAATCAAGAACAAGGCAAAGATGTCCACTCTACCCTTTCCTGTTGAATATAGTTTTAGGTAGATCAACAAAACAAGTAAAGAAGTAAAGTTTATATACATAGGACAGGAAGAAGTCAAAGTATCCTTATTTGCAGATTATATTATTCTGTATACAAAAGACCTTAAAAACGCCACCAGAAAACTCCTACAGACGCTAACCACATTCATCAAGTAGAAAAAAATGCAAAGTTGACATACAAAAAATAGGCTTTCTATATACAAAGGACAGAGAACAAAAAGAAACAATAGCATTCACAATAGTCTCAAGACAAATAGAATGTCTTGAAGCATTTTATTAAATGTGCAAGTTAAAGACTTGCACAACTGTAAGACACTGAAAAAACAAATTAAAAAAGATAGTAGATGGGCTACCATGCTTATGGATTGGTTAGATTAATATTGTGAAATAGACATCCTCCCAAAAGCAATCTATCAAATGCAATAAAATCATCATCAAAATTTCAACTCACTTTCTCCTGGAAATAGAAAAAAAATAATCCTAAATTTCATATCAAAATTCTAAAGATTCAGTATGGCCAGAAAAATACTGGTTAATAAAAATATTTCTGGAAGAACTGATGGGAACAGATGCCAAGAGATCCACAGCTAAATAGTAGGGTGAG
The DNA here is from genome assembly GCF_003668045.3 of Cricetulus griseus. Lineage (NCBI taxonomy): Eukaryota > Metazoa > Chordata > Mammalia > Rodentia > Cricetidae > Cricetulus > Cricetulus griseus. The sequence goes on along the minus strand of NC_048596.1, from coordinate 241,206,988 downwards.
CTTGGGAATCTTGCTGAAGAGAGGAGGAAGGATTGTAGGAGCCAGAGAGATCAAAGAAAACAAGAAAACCCACAGAATCAACTAACCTTGGCTCATGTGAGTTCAAAGAGACTGAACTGACAACCAGGGAGTCTGCATGGGACTGACCTAAGCCCTCTGCACATGTTACAGTTGAGTAGCTTGGTCCTATTGTAGAATTGCTAACAGTGGGAGCAGGATCTGTCTTGACTCTTTTGAGGCTTTTGAGACCCTATTCCTTATACTGGGTTGCCTTGATCAATCTTAATACAAGAGGTGGTGCTTATTCTTATTGCAATTTGATATGCCATATTTTGTTGCTATTCATGGAGGCCTGCCCTTCTCTGAATAGAAATGGAGGAGAAGTAGATGGGGGGAGCAGGTGCAAAGAGAGGTACAGAGTGGGGCAGAAGTGAAGGAGAGGAGGGAGGGAAAACAGCATTTGGGATGTAAAATAAATAAATTTAAGAAAAAAGAAAGGAAAAAAGAAAAGGTGAACAAACTAAAATAAAAGCAACAACAAAATATTGTTGGAAGGCTCAGCATCCCAGACTTGGAGTCATACTACAAATTATAGTAATATAGTAATAAAATCATCATGGTACTGGCATGAAAACAGAACAGTTAATCATTGCTAGAACTGCACACATAAGCACACAACTCTAGCCACTGAGTTTTGACAAAGTGTTGAACAGTGCACATCAAGGTTGTGCTGAGTCTGCTGAGAAGTCTCCAAGAGCAAGTTTCACCCACCCAAACTGAAGAAATTCATTGACAAAAAGTTATCATTGAAGTTAAATGATGGCAGACCTGTACAAGGAATAGTACAGGGCTTGGATCCCTTTATGAGTCTTATGGTTGGTGAGTGTGTGGAGATGGGCAATAGAATAACATCAGGATGGTGGTTATATTAGGAAACAGCATCATCATGTCAGAAGCCTTGGAAAGAGTCTAAACAATGGCTTTTCAGCAAAGAAATCCACATCCCTCCCCAAAGGGCCTGTCTGACTGTGGTGTAGAATTGGATCATGTACATGTTCATATATATGCAACCTTTTGCTAAATAAATTTGTGATAATCAGGAAAGATATGCATTGTGAAAAGACAAGATTTTCAATAAAATCAATTATCAAACTAGGGAGCTGCATGTGGAGGAATGAAACTAGATCCTTATCTCTCACCCAACACAAAACTTTAAACTGATCAAAGATGTCAACATGAGACCTGATACCTTGAATCTGATAAAGGGGAAAGTGGGAGTACACTTGAACTCATTGGCACAGGAAAGGACTTTCTGAACAAGACACTGATAGTGCTGGCATTAAGACCAGCAGTTAGTGAATGGGACCTCAGGATACTAAAAAGCTCTCTCCAGCAAAAGACAGGGTTATTGAGTGAAGATGCAACCTAAGGAAATGATAGGGTGCTTTACCAGCTATACAGAGGGCTAAGATCTAGATATATAGATTATACAAACATGCATACACCAAGAAACTAGCTTCATAACATGGTGCTGATTTTGCCTTAAGGTCTGTGGTTCACTGTTATTAGGGAGAAACATTCCTCGAATGCAGCTTTGGTAAATTATTGAGCTGATCTTTCTTTGAAGTACTACAAGTTATTTTTTTTTAATCAGGCAAATGTTTTGAATATTTTCTAGTGTGCAGCTGCCCCTCCCCACCACATGATTCTGTCTGCTGTGCCAAAAGGTCCTCAACATACATTTAGGAAGTTCTCATTGTGGCTGAGCTGCTAATGTCAGACACTGGAGAGAGAGTGGTAGAGAAGCCAATGGTGATTATGTGCAAGGGTGCTTGTGGAAAACTAGCACAGCTTTGTTAGCTCTGCTTCTTAATTTGAAAGACAACATGAAAAGAATCTCAATTATTTACTAACTGGAAAAGGCAGGCTATACTCCCCTATGCACTACATGGTTCAGTTTATAAATAATAAAATACAAGAAGGACATCTATGTTTTTATGTGTATGCACAAATGGCCACCAAGAACACTACAATATTAATCTCATACTTGTGGGATTTTTAAAAAAAAAATAATTGATTTAACTTTATTTTGTATACATTGATTTGAAGGTATCAGATTCCCCGGAACTGGAGTTATAGACAGTTGTGAGCTGCCATGAGGATGCTGGGAATTGAACCTGGGTGCTCCCGAAGAACAGCCAGAGCTCTTAACCACTGAGCCATATCTCTCCAACCCATACTCATGAGATTTTTGAGAAATTTTAAATTTAAAGTTTTAGCAATAAATATGGTTTTTAAATAAAGTCACAGAAAATATTCATTTGAGCTTTTGATCTAATAATTCTGCTTTTAGGAAAACAGAGATGAAAATAGACTTTGTATTTAGTATTCACACACAAGCATCTGATATCTTCAAATGGGATTGACGGAATATATGAAATCAATCCATAATTTAAAAGGCACTAAAACTGTTTTTGAAGAAACCGAATGACCAGAGTATATTCTGTTGATCTAATGTACCTCGTTAGCCCAAACAAGGAACTTAATGTAGTAAAGTACTAATTATGCAAATAATAGATGTACACAGGGCTAGAGAGATGGCTTGGCTGTTAAAAACACTTGTTTCTGCACAGGATTCAGGTTTGGTTTCAAAAACCAACCCACATGGCAGTTTGCTCACAACCTCCTGAACTTTAGCTCCATGGCATTTGGCACCCTCTTCTGGCCTCCTCAGGCACCAGGAACAAAAGAAGTGCAGTTACATACATACATACAAACAGACAACACCTTTAAAAAGTGTGTGTGTGGAAATAAATAGTTAAACTTGGTGGTGCAGTTTTCAGGTTTGAAGGATTGTAGATAATAGCCTATTTAATACCTAGAAGAACTAGCATATACTTTCTTCATTGTTCATCCAACGACTTATGCAAACAGATTTAAAAATAGCCTTGAATTTCTTGGATACCTCTTATCTGCTGTCATTGTACACTGTGCAGTCTTTAGAGAAACACAGAGAAGTCTCAGGCTTTAGGTTCAACTGTTAGATTGTATAGCGATTTTAGTTTGGACCTGACACTGTTCATTGATTATGAGACACATCTCCAGTATGCTCAGTTGGCTGGAACAGTTCAGACTAATAGGAATAAGAAGTCCCTTCAAGTGTGTGTACTGGTCACTTGGAATGAGAATGGCTTCTCTTGATCAACTGCTTCTGCCGACATCCAGGATCAGTTCAGTGGATAAATGGGGTTCCAACTGAAAGAAAACTGTGCTGTGTAGTATGGGGCCAGCAAGACCCCCATTAGACAGATGATGAGTCTTCAGGGTGCATTTCATCCTCTACATGGTACTTTGTACAGATTATTTACAGAAATGCTACTTGTCTGGGTACAAAAGTAGAACAGGAATTGTGTACACTGTACTGAAAACCTACTGAAGACAGTTACCAGTTACTGTGCACCTGCTTTCCTGGTGTGGCACGGCACTCTTCCTCCTGGTCACGATGCCACCTCACCTTGCCACAGAGCTTGACCTTTTCTCAGACCACAACAGGCAGCCACACGGCAGCTGGTTTCTGCACAGGCGCTGCCTCACAGGATTCGTCCTGGTCCCCCTCTCTTCCTCAGTCTCTGTCCTGATGGTTTTCCATCTATGTCCGAGGCTAATGAGATTCGAGGTCAAAGAAAGAGCAGAGCCTGTAGGGTAATTCCACAGCTCACCTCATCTTCATAATCTTCCGTCAGCTTCCTGTGCTGCTCACCCTGGTATTGATCCTGTCACAGGCGACAGCCTACAGAGGCAGGGGGCTGAAAACCTTTCCATGCAACCCTCGCGCCAGTGCCTGCTTTTGCTCTGCTCCAAGAAGAAACGCCTGCTGTGAAAACAATCAGCGCATTTGCTTTAGATCTAAGTGATTCCAACTAGGTCGATGCCTCACGCTGATGTGTTGAAAACATTTAAAAAATTTCTCAGAGTTTGATTTCCACAGGAACATTGTGGCGTCTGCAGTTGTTATTTTTCACTAACGTAGCTGACCATAGCTGACAACTGCTTCCTGCCACAGCACACAAAAGCAGTAGAAAAACAGGCTTTTGTCTGGCTGGACATTTACGTGAAAGGCTTTTGGGCAAAGGGAGTAGTGATGTGTCTGTGTGGGTTGCTGAATAGCACGTGTTATTTTGACCCTCCCTGATGAAGGCTCTCTTTCTTTCTTCCTTCCTTTCTTTCTTTCTTCCTTCCTTCCTTCCTTCCTTCCTTCCTTCCTTCCTTCCTTCCTTCCTTCCTTCCTTTCTTTCTTTCTTTCTTTCTTTCTTTCTTTCTTTCTTTCTTTCTTTCTTTCTTTCTTTCTTTCTTAGTTTAGCCCTGAAGTGAATATGATCTGATGTTGTCAGATCCTGATGAATCCTCTTTGGTTTTGAGTTTTAAGATATTCTTAGGTTCGGCAGTGATTTTCTTAAGGAAAAACATTCATAATAACTCCTTTACGTTCTATAGGAGCTTTCAGATCTCTGCGAGCTTATGTGCAGAAACAGGCAGATCTCCTCACTAGATTGCAACACTCAGAAACAGGCATCACTGTGGCCACCCTGTTCATGGTCATTTACTTTCTGGCAGAGATGCAAGATAGTATTTGACTGTAGAATCCGACATTGAGTTTTCTGTCTGCATGGTTAAGGGAGAGGTGTTCTGGCCAGGACTGACTTGGCATCTTGTAGCACTTGATACCATACACTACCAATGATAGGGGAAAATCCCCTTTAAAGGCATCGAAGGTAAGCGCCTGCATGAGCATTTTATACCGGTGATGCGCCACAGCTGCACCTTATAAATTACTTTTATTTGGAGATGAACTTAGAGGACTTGCCTTAAGGCTCTTTATACTTTCAAAAAACAAAACAAAACAAAACAAAAAGCTATTTGCCACCTGATCCCATGGAGTTTGGATCTGGTCAGAGGTGGAGCACGCACGTGTTTGCTCAGCTAAGCTTTCTTTACAACCTCCTCCTCATCATCATTCAAATAAACTGTTGGAGTCAGACCAGTGGCTTCCACCTGTAATCTCAACACTTGAAGGCTGAGTCATGAGGATGGTGTTGAATTGCAGGCCAGACCTCAGACAAACAAAGGAGCAAAACCTTTGAACAAAACCTTTCCTGTTTGGCTTGAATTCTCGGGTTGTGTTACCCCCTTTGCTGTCAAAATGCTGAGAGAAGGAAGTGGGAAATGCCTTTTTTTTTCAGGCATTTTTTTTGTTGGAATTTCAGACTGCCTACGAAGAGGACATTTGCACAAGCACGGGATCCGGGGTCCTACTGTGGGGTCATGCTCCTCTTGGGGGGGCGGGGCTTCCTTTTGCTCTGCTCCTCTATGAAGTCATTTGAGTCTAGCTATTCCTGTACTCAAGGGCTTTCTTACTTCTGTGTAGCTCTGTCTCTGTGTGATGTCACCAACTCTGTGTGCATCTCTTTCATTGCTGTATACCTATTTGATAATTAGATCTTATCTTCTAAATACAAATTACATATGAATGATATTTTATGGTATTTTTGCTGTACTTATGTCTCACTTAAACATAAGGTAAAGTATAACTTTTGTGGGAAAAGAGGCACTAGATCCTTGACAGTTACTTCACACTTGCATTTACATGTTTGTACTTAGAAATTCCAAAGCTTTCTAGGAAGGTAACATTCTGAATACTTGTGACTTCCTTAGGACTGAGTGTTCGATGTTGGAGGTACAGACATTTGAAAGGGACCAAAGTCCTTTGCCCCTGGATTTGGAACAAACACTGTCTTTATATTAGCTGTATTTTTTTAAAATGGGCCTACGTTTCAAAGCATCTTGGATTGCAGAGTTTTAGAACCTAGTGCCAATATAATCAACCACTTTGCAGAGATAATGGGGCTTTTCAGTATAAATAAAGGCAGCACTTATACAACTTATTTATGCAAATATTTAGGATTCCTTTCAATCCAATAACAACATTTGTCTAAAGACTACTACTAAGTGGTTAAGGCTGCTGTAAGTCAACAAACACAGGAAAGAATCCTAAAATGTCATCTTCCCAATACCATGTCACTGTGAATATGAACTCCTTGGTTGCTGCAGAGCCATATTTGTGCTTAAAGCTTACTATCAAGAGTTCTATTTGTAGAGAATTTCACCACCTCAATTTATGGACTCAGTTTCTCAGGTTACTTTATTTCTGGACACCCTCCCCCAACACACAACAGTTACTTTATTTCTGTATCCTCCAGCCCCAGAGCAGTCTGAATGAGTAGCAAAAAGAAAAGCCATATGCTTAATAATAAGGGCTGAATCACCAGGCTCAGGAAAATATAGATTTTTCCAGAATCAAACATGGATATGGTGGCAATGTCTTTTCTAGCTGGGAGAAGAGAGTTACTATGGAAATGTTAGGTATGCATTTCCTGGGAGTGACTTGAAGCAATTACTTAAAAGCCAACCCCAGCAGTAGGATCCTCAAAGAAGCCTGACCAAGTGCTACTAGTGGACAGCCCTGCTTCACTGGCACATTCCCCCTAGTGGCTGCCTTAGAAGGGCCTGTGCGAATGGCTGACAGAGCTCTCTTCCCACTAGTTGGAATGGTGCGTTCCCAAGTGAAAAGGTGTTACAGGTTTATAAAAAAAGGTGAACACAGCTGGGTGTTGGTGGCACACGCCTTTAATCCCAGCACTCTGGAGGCAGAGGCAGGCGGATCTCTGTGAGTCCGAGGCCAGCCTGGTCTCGAGAGTGAGTGCCACGATTAGGTCCCAAAGCTACACAGAGAAACCCTGTCTTGAAAAACCAAAAATAAATAAATAAATAAATAAATAAATAAATAAATAAATAAATAAAAAAGAAAAGGTGAACACACTGAAAAATCAGATTTAATTAGTTTTATAGTAAGCTTACAATTTTAGATGTGATGTTGAACTGTCACATTTCTCTCCTAGTTTTACATGTTGGTGGGAGAAATAAGTTTGGGTACTCTGTAGCAGAGCAGGGTGACCATAGTTAACTATGACATACTGAATCTTTAGCAACTTCTAATGCTAAGTTTTTTCCATGGGCTTGGATATGAGAAAGCTTTGTTCCAATGGAATACATCCTAAGGGGTCAGACAAAGCTGTACTGTACTTTTCTTATTTGGTCAGTGAGTCTTCAAGCTTTGGTCATTTTTATCTGTAGCTGTTGGTCAGACCTGGAATCTCTCAGGCCTTTTCCCCTTCTGGGCAGTAGAAATATACTTGTGGTTCAATAAACACATGCAGAGGCTGCTTCCATGAAGTGGTTGCTTCCTTCTGTTAAATGCTGTTGGCCTTGCTTTTCTACTTAGTTGCTTCCAAAGGCCCTGTGATTAAAAAAGAAAGAAAGAAAGAAAAAAGAAAAGAAAGAAAAGAAGAAGAATGACATGTAAGAAAAATTACTGGTTTCTTCTTTGTAGCCTCTGGTCACATGACCACTGAGACTGTTTAACATTTTATTTGATGGATTAAAGAAAACATTAAATTATCATAAATCATGTTAAAATATTCTGTTTTGTTTATGGGCAGAATTTTTTAAGTGGATGATCAATTATTTATTATTTTAGAGTTTGTTCCCTCCTATGAAAACAAAAAACACAATTACATAGTCTTGCCTTTTTTCATGACATAAATAGAAAAAGATTTAATTTGTAGGTAGATGATGGTTTAGGAAAAAAACTAACTTGTTTATTCATTTTTTCTCTCATTCTATTACTTACATTTATTAGTTCATCATTTACTAATCAACAGACAATTGTTCTGCCTTTAGTATGAGGTAGGCATTATGTTAAATGCTAAAAATGAAAGTAAAAGCACTCATGGGCTCCCCTCTCAGGAACCTTATTCATTAATGTTGCAAAAAGTCAGCAATTTCAATTTAATTACTATTTCCTTATTTCACCTAATTAACAAATAATCACAGACCAAGATGTGGCTACATTTTTTAGCCACTGAATGATGTGCAGTTCCTGAGGCTAAAAGAAACATGGTCCTTGTAGATCAAGGCTCCAGGGAAGGCCAATAGCCACTGTGGCAGATATGCAGAGAGCAGAGGATCTCTTTGTGAGCACACTGTGCCACAAACAGGTGGACATGCTTGGGCCTTTCTATAATGTCAGAATTTACTGAATAACAATAAATTTACAAGATTCAGCTGTTCCAATGACAGCAATTGTCATAAAATCTGCCTATTTAGGTAGCTTGGCAGAGGCAAATGTAAGTTCTTTATTTCAAAGGAAATCACTAACAATACCACAACACACAGCACATAGTAAATGCATCTGTGTATCTCTGTGTTTATATATTGGTTGTTAGATTTCTGCTTAAATTAGAAGTACGAGAGAGATTAGACATGAGACTATAGAAAATACATTAACCAGTTTACTATAGGCCCAGCAGAGCAGAGAGAGTAAGAGAAAAGAGAGACAGAGAGAAGAGGAAGAGAAAGAAGCATAAGAGAGACGGAGTTAATGGCTGACCGCCTTGGTCAGTCGCACGAGAGAGAAGCAGGAGGAAGTTGAAACTTTTAAAGGGAAGACCACGCATGTGCACTGAGGTTCCACCCATGCGCAGAGTTCTCAGGCAGGTCCATAATGCTTGACGAGTGGTGATGGCATAGCATGTCCCTGTGCATGCCCCGACTGTTGTCGGGGGCAGGGTCTGTCTCTTAAAGAGGTAGAGCCAGTCAGCATTAAAGCCTGAACTTTTCTTTGGTTACAGAATGAGTAAAGTTAGAGATGCTGTAGGACAGTTTGAGAGGCCCCAGAAGCTGGTAGAGTCTGCAGAGAGAAGATAATGAGAAGACCAGTGCCAAGAGGGGCCTGCTGGTGGAAACAGCTGGTGGAGATTCGGGATTGAGAGAGATGCACAGGTGAAAGGTCTGAATTGGGTCAGGAGCAGATCAAGCAGAGAGTTGAGGAATCCTTGGTCCTTGAGTACACAGCAGATAGCAGATGGTAGGTTGCTATGTGGCCATCACAGTGTTGGGAATTTATCACTTTGTGAATTCCGATGAGGGAATTACACTTTTCTTTGATCTAGTTTGTCTGTTAAGTTTTTGGGCCTGGTTGTCCTGATAGGATTTTAATACACCCACGTGCCCCAACAGTTTCAAACTTCTCCACAAACTTAGAGGTTGGCTCGGCTCACTTTCCATTCCCAGAAATAAGTCATTCGTCTGTTCATACTGGATGGGCAGTGCCTGACATGTGGTGCAGTTTCTAGGTCTACCCAGGGACTCCAGTCATTCTTCTTACTCCACAGAGAATCAGATGATTGTCAAATGGAGTCTCCTAGAGCAAGGCACAGCCTGAAGAAGCACTTTTAAAAAAATACAATATTGAGAAACACAGAATAGAGCATCACGAAATCTCAATAAACTTTAAGGAAGGATTGAGCCAGGCCATGAGATCTTTTTGAAGTATCTGCGTTGAACCTAAGATATGTCACTGAGCCACTGAATGCCAAAAAACTCCATATGGGAGAGGAAGGTAGAGATTTTGCCATAACTGTTCCCAGTTTATGCATGTATTCAAGTTTCATCTTGCCATGTAACTTTTCCCTTACTAACATGACCGTGAGCTCTTTGGGGCTAGAACTGGTCCATTCTTGTTCTACAACTTGCTTAGTAACTAACACACAGATGCCATGATCACGCAATAAACACTCATTAAATCCACTGACTTACATTCATGTTCTCTTTGAATTTTTACAAAACAGTAAAGTTGTTCACTTGGCTTGCACATGCATATGACGTGGTGTGTACATGCCAGTCATTCATAATCTACCTGGGGTTTGGAGTCTGATGTCTTCATACCATATTACAGCCTGCCTTGGTCAGAATTGTCTTTGGTTGCTGATGTTATGTTTATGCAGATAATCACACAATTCATAACTGTCCTTGCCCTTTGTCTATTATCATCACAGCAGCCAGGGCAACACCAAGATTGGAGGTTCCCTTTGTGGTTCTTAGCCTTGTTGATGAAAGAATTTAGAAATGCTCAAGGACAGCAGTATTGGAATTTAGGGGAAAACAACAGGGCAGGCAAGCTGTAAATTACAGCAGCTGCTGGGAGAAGGGAGATTAAGAGAGAGAGAGTCATGCCATGCTATTTGCAGTGGAGGTTAACAAGCAGCCATATGGCAAAAGGAGATGAAGGCTTCAGGGAGAGTGAAAAAGCAAGCCCAGAATGCCAAGGAAAGCATGCTTAGCCAGTATGCCTAAAGAGGACGAAGAAAAGTAAAGTTAGGCTTTTCTGAACACTGAGTAAGGGCTCAGAAAAGCTGGCAGGCTTCACAGCAGAGGCTCCACAATGCTGCTTGATAGAAGCAGCTGCAAGGGTCTGCACTGAGAGGAGGCTTCTGGGAAGAAAAGTACATTATCTTCTTAAGTGGTCAATAATCCTTTCCATCTCCTTTAGGGTAGCTTGGAATGCCAAGTCTCCAGTCAAGGCTAGAGATGGCATTTAGAGCAAAGCCTAGATACCTTCACCCTTTTCATGTGCTAATCTTAATTCCAAGCAATGACAAAGCTGATGTTTACATTTCTAGTGTTACCAGGGAAACAGGAGGTGGGGTCCAAGGCTTCAATAGCCTGAGGCTCCTATAGCAGGATAACCTAAAGCAAATTACTGTAGGCCTGGTTTGAAGCATCTGTGTAGCCCCCAAGTCATTCAGAGTGACTGCCTAAGTTTTTACTGCATGGAGACCGCCCATGATCTTCCTCCCTGCTGGTTCACTTGCTGACTGTCTTCTGCTTCATGTCTCCTCGTGCACTCTGCACTTTGGGATCTTTGCAGTTCTGCAGACCAGCCATGTTCTCACCTCTCAGACGTCAAAGTTTCTGCTCTCTCTGCCCAAATATCCTCCCTCCAAATATTTGCACAGTATCTCCTGTATAGCATTTAAATTTTAAAATGAAGTCTACTTTGATAGGGAGTGTGTGTTTCTAATGGATTTTCTCCAGATTAGTTATTTTAAATGTATTGAGTGATTCTTTTGGCTTTTTATTCTATTATCTGTAGAGTGTTAATGAGTAATTGTCTATTTTTTTTTTCTAATAGCTGTTTCTCACTTCTTTTTTGGACTTGATGAATTGGCTAATATTCCCAACTTAACATGGAAAACCCACAGGGTATCAGGTGTTGTGCTTTCTTCCCAGCCAGCCAAGAAGTCCTAGTGATTTGTTTAAATGCATATTTAAAAAAAAGAATTGCTTATTTTTATTTAGGTGTTCATGTGTTTGTTTGTATGAGTATGTGCCACATGTGTGCACACAGAGAACAGAAGAGGGGATTGGATATCCCTGAGCTGGAGTTACAGTGGCTGCATGTGACCTGATAGGGGTACTGAGAATCAAACTCATGCTGTCTGGAAAAGCAGCAGCCTTCTCTCCAGTTCCTTAAATGTGTTCGTTGTCCAAACCATTTTAGATGCAAATGACAGGACTTCAGTGACTTTTCATTAATAAAGAGAGGGTAACTGACTCACCTAACTGTTAAGTCCCGGAATAAGAATGTCTTCAGGCAGAGTCCAGATAGTCCCGTAAGTGTTGTCTGTCTCCATCTCTCACCATTATTATTTTTTGTATCTGCTTAATCTCTAAAATACTCCCTGTGTAAAATAGGACATACAGAATCCCTCTGATTAATACTGCTTAAACTATAGGTTCACCCATTATTCAACTTCTGTATCAGGTCTTAGAATTTTCTAGAGTCTTGGAAACGCCCCAGTTTTATTCATGTTTTATCACAGCCCTACTCTCCAGGATCACTGCATACTCATCTTCCTGGACTTTCTGTCCATTCTGCTGCTTGATCAAAACTTGATCAAAAACAAAACAAAACAACAGCAACAACAAAAACACCCCCCCCCAAAAAACAACCAATCATTCATTTATTCAAGATTTTGTGATTGTATTTACCCCCATTACCCTTTTGTATCCTCTCCTGCTGTTACTGCCCCCTTCCTTTCTTCTCAGTCTTCTGCTTTCATGTCCTTTCTGTGCGTGCGTGCGTGTGTGTGTGTGTGTGTGTGTGTGTGTGTGTGTGTGTGTGTGTATGTGTGTGTGTGTTCATGTCTTGTGAAATTAGTCAGCTGCTCTTTGTTCATGACTGGAACAGCTGCACCACATCCAGAAAGACAGTATCCATAGCACTCCTTACCTCCTTCAGCTATTGTAACTTTTCCTCCTCCTCTTCCACAATGTTCCCTGGCCCCTGCACTTAGGGCTCAGCACTCAACAGTTACCTGCTCTCAGCACCTTAACCAGATATGAGTCTCTGCATTAACTCTTACTCAGTGGAAAAAAAAAAAAAGAACATTTTCTAATGATTCCTGAAAGCAGCTTTAAACTTTAATCAGGGGGTTGATTGGAAGTTCATTTAGCCAATCACTGGTTATGGGATCCCCACTAGGGCTTGTGACCACCTTCAGCCTAGGCTTTTGATTAGGTTAACAGTAGCAAACATGTATTCCCTCCCATGGAGGAGTTTCAAATCCAAAATAGTGAAATACTATTGCATTGGTGGGCATGCCTTGCTTGGCAGGTTGGTTTCATAACACACAAGGTATATAAGTGGGCAAGACCTTGATGGCGTTTCTCTGGCAGCTTGCATAGCACTTTCTGACACTAGGAATCTTTGTTATTAGACAAGAAGCTCCCAGCTCAGTTCCAAGTACATTTCTCTGTGCCTTCCATCCAAAGTGTGTGTTATCGCCAGCAACAGAGTCCTTCTATCTATCTGTGAACAACCAAGAGAAGCAGCAATAGCTTGCATTGCTCTGAGAGCCTCTGGGGTCTCCTTGACCAATAACTCATGGCAAATTGATCCATGCTTTCTTAAATCTCATGATAATTAATTTTGATTACCAACTTGATACGATTTAGAATCAACCTGGAAACAGTTCTCTGGCTATGCATGTGTGGGATTATCTAGAATAGGGGAATTGACATGGGAAGATTCTCCCCCCCCCAAAGAAAATGTGGGCATTGCTGCTCGTGTTCCCTGGGTAGCAGTCTCAGGCTACATAAAAAGGAAAACACAAGCTGAGCTGCAGCATTCATCAGTCTGTGTCTCCTGACTGTACATGCAATATGATCAAGCTGCCTCAAGCACCCGCTGCCACAACTTCCCCACCATGAAATACTGTCCCCTCACACTGTGAGCTCAAGAAAACCCTTCTTTATTGGCTTTTGTCAAATATTAGAGAGGTAACCCCTGACTCTTGGGTTCAGCTTTTTCCATTGTCACTTGGGTGTACCTTTAAAATAATCTTTTATGAACAGAACAGATGTTTTTAAAGCCCTTAACATCTAAACATGACTTTAATTTATCTTTACTCCTGACTGATGGCTAGAATTTGAGGTTCAAAATAATTTCCACTCAGAATTTTGAAGGCATTGCTCTGATGTTTTCTGGCCTCTGGCCCTGCTCATGAAATGTCTGAAACCAATTTAGCCTTTCTTCCTTTGGAGATAAATGTAATCTCTTCGGAAGCTCTTAGGATCTTCTTCGGAATCTTAGTGTTCTGAAATTTATAGGGACGTGTTTTGATTTTTTTTAAGCTTAGCAACAAATGGAATCATCAGTATGAAGGAATACTGGCTTGTTTAAGCTTTGGTACCCTCTCTTCCTCATCCCCTGATAATTGTTCACATCAGTTCCTCACCGACTTCCTCCTAGAATTACTGGTAGATGGATATTGGTTCTCCTGTATTGATTGCGTGGAAAGTTTTCACAATTTCTGGTCATCATTTTCTCTAGATTCTGAAAGGTCCTTCACTCCTTAATCTAGTATTCTCTTGAGTTTACAAATGTCTAGAATTATATCTTAGAGTTTTAAAGCCCTTATTTCTTTTATCATTGCAACCTGCTCTTACAGATAAAATAGTCAAATCTCCCTCATAAAGCCAATCACATTACTTTAAGATTCCTTTCTCTTCTTTGAATTATTGTTTCCTTCTGTGCTCATTTATTCTTTTCTATTATTTTCAATTTTCTACATTTTTCACATAGCTGGTAATCTTGACTATACATTCATATTTATGGATGAAAGAGTAGGATAATCACTAAATGCTTCTGTCCTGAGTTTCCTCATCAGCTCCCTATGTTAGATTCCAGTTCTGGTGCATGGAAATAGGAGAGAAGCTTGTGTGTGCTCTCACGGATGCCTCTAGGGCTTCGTTCTTCACACTGAAAGCCAGAACCTCTGAATTGGAAGCATTGACAAGGATCAGAGGAGACTCCTTCATCCTATTCCTGTTTAAATAATGAAGTCTTTTTTACCATAAAATTAGGTGAAATATTTACACTTCCAAGGAAAAAACAGATACATGATATTAAAAAATTACTTGGAGATTTTGGTATGAAAATGGCAGGTAAATGGATGAAACTAGAAAATATTATGCTGAGTGAGGTGTTCCACACTAAGAAAGACAAAACTCATGTGTTCTCCCTTATTTTTGTACTCTGGATTCAAATCTTTAGATATGAGCATATCATCTGGAATAACAGCAGATACTATGGAAGTAAAAAGGGACCCTGGGTGGGGATAGGGTTCCCGAAAGAACTCAAGAGAAAGGACACGGGTGCTATGGAGGAGAATGAGAAGTCAGCAGGTGGAAGAGAGGGCAACATGGAGGGGAAGCAAGGGAAGTGGGATGAATAACAAGGATGTCTGAAAAAGCCATAAGGAATCATATTATTGCATATGTACTTACAACTATACATATATGAGTCTATGTGTACTTACACATATATAATAAAGTTATACCACTTAATGCCTTTCTGGGGCCCATCAATATTTTTGCTTTGTTTTGTTGTATTCAAGTCCAACAAATATTTCTTTTTCTTGGTCTTGCTCATTGGTAAGGTTTCCCAGTAAGTTTTTTTTTTTATTTGACTTACTAAGGTTTTCATTTCCAAGATTTCTATTTGGTTCTTTTCAAAACACTTTACTGGTTTTTGAGCTTCTCATTTATAAATTGTATTGTCTCCCTTAATTTGTTGTTTTAAAATTCTTTAAAAAGATTTCTCCTTAAAGAAGTCTTTTGAAACATTTATAATGCATAACATCTATTTTAATATTTATTAATTCATTTGCTAGAGAATTATGAGCTTTTGAAAAAATAATATTGGCTTTCTACATTTCCTGAACTTCTATGTTGAGATTTGTGCATTGGTTCATCTTTTCCATAAAAGTATAAATACTTTTTCATTAAAGAGACTTTTTGAGGAACAGCCTCCTTTATTTTTGCATTTATTTATTTATTTAATTTTAAATTAGTTACAAGCTTGCTTCACATGTCAATCCCAGCTCCCTCACCCTCCCTTTCTCCTCCGCCCCAACCAACCCCACTCCAAGCCCTCAACCCATCCCCTCTCTGCTCCCCAGGGAATGTGAGGCCCTCCATGGGGAATCTCCAAAGTCTGTCAAATCATCCCAGGCAGGGCCTAGGCCCTCCCCCATGTGTGCAGACTGAGAGAGCATCCCTCCATGTGGAATGGAATCCCAAAGTCCATTCATGGGCCAGGGATAAATACCAGTCTACTACCTGAGGCCCCATAGATTGTTGAGGCCTCCTCACTGACACCCATGTTCAAGGGGTCTGTATCAGTCCTGTACTGGCCTCTCAGCCATCAGTCTGGGGTCCCTGAGCTTCCCCTTGTTCAGGTCAGCTGTTTCTGTGGATTTCACCAGCCTGGTCGTGAACCCATTGCTCATCATTTGTCCCTCTCTGCAACTGAGTTCCAGGAGCTCAGTTCAGTGTTTAGCTGTGGGTGTCTGCCTCTGCTTCCATCAACCACTGGATGAAGGCTCTAAGATGGCAAATAAGGTAGTTATCAATCTCATTATTGAGGAAGAGTATTTAAGATAGTCTCTCCACTATTGCTTAGATTGTCAGTTGGTGTCATCCTTGTAGATCTCTGGAAATCTCCCTAGTGCTGGGTTTCTCTTTGAACCTATAATGGCTCCCTCTATTTTGATATCTCTTATCTTGCTCTCCTCTATTCTTCCTCTGACTCAACCTCCCTGTTCCCCCATGTCCTCCTCTCCTCTTCTCTTCTCCCCCTCTCTTTCTCCCATTTCCCTCCCCCTCCCCCCATGCTCTGGATTTGCTCAGGAGATCCTGTAAGATTTTCCTCCTCCCAGGTACCATGCACGTCTCTCTTAAGGTCCTCCCGAACAGCCTCTTTGTGATAGTTGGTATAAAGTGTTGAATATGTGTCTATATGTCCAATTACTTTTTTAGTGTTGTTTCCATGTTACTGCTCTGGTCACAACCACCATATTTTGACAAAGTGCGTACTAAGTCTGAACCTGAAGGTCTTTCTTAACTGTCAGTCTCAAGGGTACTTGCAATAATTCAGGAAGGAATATTATGGACATTGTATGTGCTATACCCTTTTTTGAGTACCTTTTTAGTACTCAAATATATGCTGTGGCTGAATTGATCTACAATTTCTTTCTTTGCTTTTGTTGCAGAGGGTTGCTGTACAGTTGGTTTTCAGTCCCAACTCATAATTGCAACTGTAATCTGTTTGTCAGATACTTTGGTTTGTTCAGTTTATATTGTTACTACCTGTGAGGATAAGTTGCAAGTACAGAAGTGTATACTTACCTTAGCTATTATGGGTATGCAGATCACTAGCAGAGCATCTTTATAATGTGTTGGAACCATGCTTGATGCGAGAAATTTACAGGAGGAAGAAGCACATGAAAATAAAGGCAACCAATAGCAATGATTCGGATACAGAAATAAAATAAGGTCTAAGAATCAAGTACAATAGCCACAGCTCTGAAAATAAGAAGAATAATGAAGGCAGAATTCAACTGAAAGATTTAAAGGTAATAAGGAGATGAAAATGAAAGTGTAAATGGAAAAAGAAAATAAATAATTTAAAAATTAATAGGGACAAAGCCAGAAAATTGTGGAAAGTGAAGGCATAATTTTTTTGAAGTGAGAAAAAGATATATAGAATTAAACAATTTGATTATTATAAGGAGAAGAAGACAGTTAAATACCTAAATGTTAAATAAAGACAGAAATGGAAAAGAGAAAAACTTCTTGTGTGGACCAGTCAGTAAGTAAAAGTCCTCATAGAATATGGGGATGGAGTATAGGAAGTGAGGTATGAAGGGTGGGGCATGGAAGGAGGAAGAGGAAGAGGGAAAGACAGAGGGTTGTATCTCCTGGAGTTTTCTTAGACAAGAATAGATATTTTCTATCTCTGACATTCTACACTTCTAGATCTTTGTCGAGAACAAAAGCTGGAGGGAATTTTTTTCCCCCATTTCCTGTATCTTGCTCATTACTAAGTCTGTGATAGTGGTTTGTGGTCCCTGCTGTTTAGAATAGCTTTATTTCCCTGTGCACACGGAACCAAAGTTCCCTTTGCTGAAGTTTACACCAGACAAATTAGTTCTGTCACTGAATTTAGTTAGTCTTTTGTGTCTGTGCTATCACTTGACTGTTTTTCCCAGGCTGCCTGAGCAGTGTTAAAAGGTCAATGCTCTCTGACTCTTGTATATTTAGGGCCAGAATCCCTCCACAAATATTTTTGATGAGCTTGCTTTAGTAACTTTCTACTGGCCCATAGGTACATGCTGGCAGGGCAATGGAAGGATATCTGTTGTAAGTTCCAGTGGAAGGAATATGTAAGTTTTCACGTTATCCACAGCTGAAAGCTTGAGCACAATCTTAGATGGCTTCCTGTTACCTGTTGTAGCCCCATGAATTAGGCTGAAAATGCAGAGCAACAATCAGCTATGCCCCTCCAAGGTCTGATGAATTCAGACTTCCTTTCTGGTTATTTGCTTCTGTGTCAATTTAGTCTACACTCTATGACTTTTTCATATGGATAGGACTTTGCCCTCTCACACTGAGCATCTGTGAGAACTCACAACTAATGTGCTCTTTCTTGCCTTTTCTTCCAACATCCATTCTCTAGGGCTCCACATCACTGATCAACAGTGTCCTTTCTCAGTCATACATGGTACCAAGAAAGTGTTTTCTCCCTGTGATGTTTCCAAGCTACTGATAAGCTGGACAGTTTTACTACTTCGTGTGTGATCTTGATCCCTCCTTCTGAGTGTTCTTGTTGGTTTATTTGTATGGACATATGCTTTCATTCCTTGTGGGTAAATAGCAACTATAGAATTGTTGTGTCCTAGAATAGAAAAGGATGTCCCTTCTCCCATCTACCATTAACTGCCAATAGTTCCTCAGGGAGGGATGGGACTTTCCCCTTTGGTTATGAAATATTGAGGAACCCAGTCTTGTTCAGGTCTTATGCAAGTAATTACAGTGGCAGTGAGTTCATGAGTGCATCAGCTGTATCATTATTTTTTATAACAGTCCTCCCCATCCCCTAACTCTTTCAATATTTCTGCTCCTTCTGTGTTGTTCTCTGGGCTCCAGGGTAGGTGATTGTAATGTGGATGTCCCCTTAGGGCATGCACACTCCATAGTCACTTATATGCTACACTTTGGCCAGTTGAGAATCTCTGTATTAACTGCATGAAGAAACTTATTTGATTAGGCCTGAGGGCTGTACAAATCTATGGATACAAGGATAAGCAAGTATTCAGAATCCAGTTTGATAATGATTCCATTAAGCAAAATAATAGTAGAAAGTTATCCTTCAGAGCCTATGACCTTTCCAACCATGGTTTATAGTGTAAGGTATGAGTTGCCTTATGTCCATTTAGAAAGAATTTGGTTACCACTGTAGCATTCATGACACTATGACACATGACATCAGTGAGCACAGCTTGCCAGACTGGTTATTGCTGTAGCTTGCAGGGCTCACAACTGGGAAAGACTATAGATGACCACCCCCAGTAGTCTGCATTGTGTTCTGGTACTATGAAAGCTAGTCATCAGGGAAGAAGCTCCAGGGTCTTTATCAGGCTGGTTTCTCCATATGTGATCAAAGAGTGTGATGTATTCAGCAACAGGGTCTTGCCGTCAAGTTCCTGTGGGCAACCAAGAGCAATAGCAATAGCCTGTATTGTTTTGGGGAACTCTCAGACAACAAACCAAAGGGAGGTATCTCACATCTGACTCTGCTCTTTGAAGAAGTGTGTGTGGGTCATCACTGTGATTTTATGGGGTGTTTTTTTTTTTTTTGTGACTGTTGTGGTCATTGACCATTTATATATTTGTTTTTGTGACATAAGTCCTTGGCAATGTTTTTCAAATTAGTTGTTTAAATGTTTTCAGGACTTCAAAGATTTATGTTACCTTTTATCAGATATATGTATTGTATAACATCTTGTCAGTCTCTATCTTGCCTTTTCACTTATATCCTCTAATATTAGTTTTTGTGTGTTCAGATATGTGTGCTCCTGTGAGCTCAGGTGTGTGGAGGCCACAGAATAAGTTTGGGTGTCATTGCTCAGAAGCTGAACACCTTGTTTATTTTTGACCCAGGGTCTCTTACGAGCCTGGAGCTCATTAGGCTAAGCTGGCTGGATAGTGGGCCACAGGAATCCCCTTGTCTCTAGTTCCTCAGTAGTAGAGTTACAAGCCCATGTGGCCATGCTCGGCTTTTTCCGTGGTTCTGGAGTTTGATCTCAGGCCTTCATGCTTTCACAAAAAGCACTGTAAAGACCGAGTTACTCCTCAGTCCACCTTTTCATTTTCATTAGAAGAGAAAGCAGATTTGGACAATGTCCAATTTTTTTCTCTTTTTTTTTTTCTGTTGCATTTGGTACTTTTTTAGTCTCTTTTTTTCTGCTGCAGTTGGTACTTTTTTAGTCTTTTCCAAGATTCTCTCATTCCCAGTAAGCATGTTTGGTTTGGCATAACTCAGAGAGAATGGATTCCTGGTATCTAGTGACCAAAAAGAAGAGACTGGGGACACTGGAAATATCCCACAAAAATTCTTCCCATTATCTAAAGCAATACAATCCAAAATGTCAACAGAGCTTTGGTTGAGGAATCTTTATTTAAAGTGATTTAATGTCCAAATGACTTTTTCATTTTTCTCCAAAGGGGGTTCTTGTTAGGACGCTGTTTCCATCCAATTTACAAATTCATTAGGTTTTATGTTCTACATCATATTGTAGCTATTATATATCAAGTATTTATTGTGGTAGAAGCTCCATTCTATGTGTTTTATATGTTTTGTTTAATCTTGGAAAGATGATTTTCCCTGCTCTTTACAGATGGAGACACTGAAGCCAGGAAAGGAAAAGGTCCAACTCTGGTCCTTACCATTTTATTTTGCTATTAATATTATGATAATGGAGTCATTCAACAGATGTGTTAGTTTTTTCAATGGTTAGATTGAAATTCAGGCCAGTAAGGGGACAGATGGATAGTTTCAACTCTGCTTTAGAGATCGCCAAACTCTGGAACAAAAGACAGTGTCTCCTCTTACTCCCAGGGGTAGTTTAAGGCATTAGCTGTTCCTACCTTTATTTCTGTTTTTGCTTTCCATTTGACTGTGATGAGGACAGAAAGTGGTGTTAAGCAGGCTTTGTGTAGGATTAGTGAAAGGCACAGGCATCTTTCAGAACTCACAGAAAACAGTACAAAAACTGCATAAAGGTTCAGTCTACTTCCCAGGGCTGGAGCAGATGGGAGGAGCATGAAGGTATCCGAATACTCAAGATTTCTGAGCCTTTTTTCAAAGCCTCTCCATTCTCTTCATATTACAATTGGGCATCTCCTGGAATTCTTTAATAACATTAATTAGGCATTTCCCCAACATCCAATTGTGCAGGTCTTATGGGATGTTTCTATCATAAAATCGATGGTGACACTGCATATCTGAAAGTCTACTCACAAGGGCTTTTGTTTTCAGTCTGGGTTCAAGCTTAAGGAACTCTTTAGGATATCTCTGGTGTGCTGTATGAAGAGAGGCTGTGAGGTGCTGACCTCCTGGAACAGGGTCTACCAGTTCCAACCATAGCAACTTTGCTTTTGTAGCTTTGTGTTTTTCACTGTTGATTTCCAGTTCACAACTAAAAATGCTTAAAGCATTTTGGTATGCTGTGCAAAGTACAGAGTCTTTAGCATCACAGAAATAGCCCTCAGTGTTTTAGCGAATTGCAGATCCTGCCAATCATAGCTGCTTTCCTCTGCCACAAACAGGCACTGTGTGGTACAGCTATGGAGTTTGCCTTGTTCTCTAGAATATTGGAAACTATTTCATCTCTTTGAATGTGCAGCAGTCTTGTTTGGTTTATGTGTTTTTAATTTTTTAAAATTCATTTTTGGATTTATTTTTGTTTTATTTGTATGACTGCTTCGCTTGCATGTATGTCTGTGTACCCTGTGTGTGCCTAGTATTAGTAGAGGCCAGAGAGGGAGTGGGATCAACTAGAACTGGATTTCCAAATGATTGTGAGCCACTTTGTGGGTGCTGGGAATTGATCAACCTGTGTCCTTAACTGCTGAGATATCTCTCCAGTTCTTGTTTATATACTTTTTAAAAAAACATTCTTTTCTACCTTTGGTACTAGCAAGTTCAAATTTAAAAGAGAAAGCCAATTTGTATTCCACATGGATATGCCAATTTGTATTCTTACAAACCAGTATTTAAGAATCACCATTGATCCACATCATCTCTAATACTAGGTCGAATCAAATTATTACTTTTGAAGGCTAAGCAGTATAAAATTACATCTTCTGGTTCTCTAAGGGCTTTCCCCTGATTACTAATGAGGGCAAGCACTTTTTCATGTTTGTTTGACATCCTTTTTATCTACTGTGAAAAGCTTATGCATGTCCTTTTCCTGTATTTTCCATATTATATACCCCATTGCACTTTCTACATGGTAATCCTTTGTTGATTATATACATCCTAAAAATTTTTAGTAAAAATAGTCTTGTCCTTTGTATTTTCACTTTCATTGTGGTGACTTTTGATGAACATTTTAGTTTTTAAATTTTTATTGTTAGTGATATGTCTATGCATTGGTATGTGCATGCCAATACAGGTGGAATCTGGTGTCCAATCCCATGGAGTTCAAGTGACAACTGGTTGTGAGCCTCCAGATGGAGCACTAGAAACCAAACTCAGGTCCTCTGCAGGAGAGAGCCTTCAGCCACTCAGCCATCTCACCAGCCCCTAACAATTTTAGTTTCGACCAAATGAAATGAATTTTAAAACTATTTTATATTTTTTCTTTTATATCTTGTTTAGGGAATGTTTAAAGCACATAAGTATTTTAAGAACTCTACAGTCTTTTAAACATATAAAATTGCTTAGTTATCTTAATTACTACTACTTCATAAAGGTCTGATGATGATGGAATGAAGATTCCCCAAACCTTGATAAAAATTTTATTATAATGTCTTTATACCGTCTAAATAAATTTGGGGATAATTAACATATTTCACTATTCAGATTTCCAATAAATGATTAAGGTGTGCCTCTTCTTTTTGTAGATTTTCTTAAAAGCCTTTCTATAATAGTTTACAGACAACCCCCCCCAAAAACCCTTAGTCAATACTCTTTAAACAGGTATTTAGTGTTTTTCATATTCTTGTATAACTTAGTTTTATAAATTTTCCTTTAAATGTCTGTGGTGGTTTGAAAGAAAATGGCCCCCAAAGGGCCAGGCACTGTTAGGATGTGTGGCTTTGTTGGTGTGGGTGTGGTCTTGTTGGAGGAAGTATGTTACTGTGGAAGTGGGCTTTGAGGTCTCATATATGCTCAAGCCACACCCAATGTCTCAGTTGCTTCTGGTGCCTTCATATCAAGATGTAAAACTATTGGTTCCTTCTCCATCACCATGTCTATCTGTTTGTATGATGCCATGTCCTACCAGGACGATAATGAACCTCTGAAACTGTAAGCCACCCCAATTAAATGTTTTTCCTTTATAAGAGTTGTGATCATAGTGTCTCTTCACAGCCATAGAAATCCTAACTAAGACAATGTTTATATTTATTTTATTATGAATGTGTGTTTGTTGTGTACTTGTATGTGCAAGCACATATATGTGCTCGTGGGTACATGTATGGAGTTCAGGGGCCAGTGTTGGCTGTCTTCTTTTGCTCTCCACTTTATTTTTATATTCTTTCTCTTACTTATCAGTAATACGTTTCTTTGTCACATTTCGGTACCAGCAAATCGTTTTACTTTGTTTTGTATCTATATTTTATTACCATTGTATGTGTGTTTGCAAGTGCGTGGCATGTGTGTAAGAGCACACACACTATGGGGTGTATGGGAAGGTCAGAAGAAAACTTTGTGGAGTCTTCCCTTCCACTTTTACATTGATTCCAGGGGTGGAAACCAAGTTGCCAGGCTTGTGTGACAACTTCTCTACCTGCCACCTCACCAGCCCTTACACTTGACTCCTTTTTGGCCTCCATCCCCTTTCCCTTCTCATTCTGGTCTCTTTCATCTCCAAAAGTAGTTTCCTTTGCTCTCCCTTCTTTTATTCTTCCCCCTTTGATGGCTTCTGTTTTCATAGTATTTAGCCCCCTTTCTAATTCCAAGCCCTGTATTTTCTTTTTTTACTACAAAGGTCTATGCCTATAATTGTCTCTAGAAGAACAGATTTTTCTATATGCCACAAGTTTTAATATATGATCTATTAATCATAATTTGTTTTGACTTCTTTGATCCAGGAGATTTTGTCAATATTGCCAAGTATATGGAGAGTTTTTTAAATAGATAGGATAAATAATACTAAGGAGCTTTAGAAAAGGACACACACACACACACACACACACACACACACACATTTACAAGTGGAGTTACACTATGAAAGGTAACAATGCCCTACTAGATACTAGCAGTGAACAAATAAGAAGTCAAGTATCAAGTGTTAGTTGTTTTGAAGTTGTTGGCCAGTGAGGTCCTATGGACCCTCTAAACCTCACAGGTTACTGCCATTGCTTTTATCCTCCTGAACTTAATAAGACTATATTGCTGAAGTTACCACATACCAGCCTGGCAAGACATGCCTATCAGTGCAATGGTGGTATGGACATCATGGGAGTAACCAACTGCGTTCTGATTGGAATTAACTCCACTCCACAAGATGAAACCTGTATCTGGCACCAATATTAGGCCAAGAATCTTTAGCTAGACAGGACAAAGTCCCTGTGTCTGTGTGTGGCGGGGGAGGTACTAGTCTTCTGATACTAAATGGATTATTAATCTGACTCTCAATGATTTGTTGCTATACCCTTAAATCAGTGTACCTCTTAACCCTATCTGAGAAATTTCTATTTACAATAGAAGCTGATTAACACAGACCTGCAACTGACCAAATTTGTTGAGAGTAAGAGACTACAGAATGCTAAGCCTTAAAGGGAACATATATACTGCACCTCCTTACCAGGTCAGGGATAATCATGGAAGGGAATGTAGAAAGAATGTAAGAACCACAGGTGTGGATGTCCACAAGGAAGCATAATCTGAACACCAGGATAGCTACAATATGAACTCACAGTGATTGCAGCATCATGAAGAAAACATTGCCAGCCCAAATCCCATCATAGAGAAGGGAGTTGGGCAAAGATACTACCATAGTCACAGAATGAATGACAACTGTTAGTTTCTGGGACAGGAAGAGACAGATTTCTCTAAGAGCACATTCCCTGATAAGTTGACAACACTCTAGTGGGAGACCGCACATCCAAGAATATTTATACATCCCAATTCAGTCTTGAAGGGATTTGTTTTTAAAATAACACAAAGTTGGATACAGTGGATGGGGTGGATCTGGGAAGAGTAGTAAGGGGAGGTGAATATGATCAACACTGCATGAAATTCTCTGAAGTCTTGGGAAATATATTGGTATTTACCTTTTTTGTCTTACTATGTGTCTCAGGGCCCTGGAACATACAATTCTCTTTCCCCAGCCTCCCAAGTGTGGACTTACAGACATGTACAGCACTCTACACTTTCATATTGACTTGTTGTATGTTTGAAGTTGATCTTTGTAATGTTTTGAAATTTATTTTATACTCTAATTTGCATAATTATCCCTTGCTTTTGAGACAAATCAATGCTCTTTTTATTGCATTCATGGTTCTATACAGGTTTTTAGTTCAAGTGATTATTTTGATCACATCTTTTATATTTTTATCCATTTTTGTATGATATAAAGGTATATGAAAATCCCCCAATCTTGTAGAAGACTGAAAACAATCTCTGTACAGTTCATCATCTCATATATATATCAACTAAGTTCATATGAATTTGTATTGCTTTTACTTCATATTTATTATCAGTTAGTAATCAATTCTACATCTGATAATAATTGATGTCTTAAAGATTATTTGTCTGAAGTATTATTACTTTCTTGAAAGTTTTCATTAGTATTTTTATATCCTGTTTCTATCCTCAAATGATTACATTTTTTACCTTTCTACACTACATAGCTAACCTTTAGGTGGTCTAAAGCTAAACACATTAATTTCTTTAAGAACTATCAGGAAGGGGCTGGAAGAAATGGCTCCATATTAAATGATTATGTCAATGCTAATCATCTGTCATTTCTCAGAGTTTTGGTAGATCATAATTTCTGGAGCCCTTTATTGGAAGTCCTAGCAACTGACTGTGAGAGTCCAGTCTCCTAAAGGCTTAACCAAAGCTACAATTTTTTGAAGGTTTGCCTGAGGCTTCAGTGTGCACTTTCAAGATAAAGTTAGTGTTGTTAGTCTTGGTTTTTCATAGTGCCATTCTGATGGACAATATGTCGAAGGATAAATAAAGAAGAGAAGGCTGTAGAACTGGGCATAAGATCATGTGGTTAGAAGGTGGTAAATGGCCGGGCGTTGGTGGCACACGCCTTTAATCCCAGCACTCAGGAGGCAGAAGCAGGAGGATCTCTGTGAGTTCGAGGCCAGCCTGGTCTCCAGAGCGAGTGCCAGGATAGGCTCCAAAGCTACACAGAGAAACCCTGTCTTGAAAAACCAAAAAAAAAAAAAAAAAAAAAAAAAAAAAAAAAAGGTGGTAAATGAAGGAAAATCTGCAGAGAATTTCAAAGTAGGGAATATTGAAGTAACATCTGGCAAATATTGTCTTCTGGAAGTAAAGTGAAAGATATTTCAAGAAGGAAGTCATTGAGTGTGCAAAGCTCCTGAAAGGTATAGCCAGCTGACAAC
The DNA here is from genome assembly GCF_003668045.3 of Cricetulus griseus. Lineage (NCBI taxonomy): Eukaryota > Metazoa > Chordata > Mammalia > Rodentia > Cricetidae > Cricetulus > Cricetulus griseus. The sequence continues at coordinate 241,180,876 of NC_048596.1, read as the reverse complement.
TGAGAAAACAATGTTTGGATTTAACAATATGGTAAATCTGGTGAGCTTTAGTGTAGAGATGTGTAATTACCAGTACTTCTCCACTGGATGACTAAGACAAGAATATGGAAATCCAGGTATCATGAGAACTCCCAATGAGTAATATCTGTTCTCCTTAATCCAAACACCACAGTTAACTCCTGCTTTACCTTGTAGAAAAGAGCTGCCATGAATGACTCCCAGTGTCTTTATCTCCTTTGTGCTGCTTTTGGGGAGACATGGAGGCCCTAATAAGGAGCAGATCCTCTGCTCCTTAGGTTTTCCAGGGCATGCAGTGCCCTGGGCTGTTATTGACTAGAACTGAGACCACTGTTTCTGTTCCCTCTGCTTCAGTAAAGCAGTGTTATGTAGGTGGCTGATTGATATCCTGCAAGTTACGGGTGTCTAGTCATAGTGTCTCCAGGATATACGAAGACAGAAAAATCTCTGTTGTCTCTCTCTCTCTCTCTCTCTCTCTCTCTCTCTCTCTCTCTCTCTCTCTCTGTGTGTGTGTGTGTGTGTGTGTGTGTGTGTGTGTGTGTGTATAAGTGCGTGTGTATGCGCGCACTGGGATACTGTTGCTATCACTGCAAATTTAAAATGTTCAGTAAAGTTCAAACTGGCATCTTCCCTTCCCACAAAGGGAAGGCAATGATGCACTGAGTTCTTCAAGGATGAGAAAAAGATGATGCTAGAATAGCACATCTAGATGTTACCAACAAACTGAAGAAAGCTCTGGAATGTTTAGAGATAGCGAGAGATTCAGGAGAGTGGACTGTGGACAAAGGGAGCCTCCTAGAATTGGTGACAGCTGTGCATGGTCTGGGTCCCAAAGGAAAGCCTTTTGGGAAAAGTCGAAAAAAGTACCCAAATCTGCTGATCAAAGGGCTCTAAAGAACCATTGTCTATCACTTGAAAAAAAAGTTAGCACTTATTCTCACATTGCATGGAGGAGAAAGTTACAATTTTAATTATAGACTGAAAAATAAGGGAACATTTATCTGCTGATAGCTGCTGATGAAAAGCTGCTCAAGAGTAACAAAGCCTGAAGAAATCACAACAGCAAACAAAGTAGCTAAAATAAATATGTTACATGCTATGGCTGAAATACATTGAATACTATTGGGGTGGAGATTTAAATATCATTTAAACGTCAGGGGTTTATTCCTTTTAATTTTGCATGTTAAGAATATGAAACCAAGATGTTTGCATGTTTTTTTTTTACCATAAAGAAGTAACAAATGCTTGAAAGACGGATGTATCTCATCTGAAATAAACATTATACAATGTACATGTGTATTAAAACATTACATGACCAAAAGTACACTGCAAACAAAATTCAATGAAAATAAAAAATTGAAAATATACACATAACCAACACCAAATAGATTCAGCAGGTTGTATTTATACATTTATGTGTTTATATATGTAACACTGATAATCAAAGAAAAAGAGGCCACCGACTGAGAGGAAGGCATGGCAGTGTTTTGAGAGAGGAAAGGGAAGAGGAGAAATGACATAGTTATATTTTAATTAAAAATTCAGATATTTGGTAAGGGAAGCAACATACTAGAATATTATATATTCAAGGGAATAGTAACCACATCAAACAATAAATATGTGAGGAAATGTCTAAGTGCTTCTCCTGAAAAGCAGAAGAAAGTTCAATTGATAAAATTTTTTGCTTGAGAAATTTATAAAAATTAATAATAATTGATGGTATCAGACATGGCGAAGGAATAGATATTGAAATATGAGGTGCTCAGACCTTTGTGGGAAACAATTTGAGTAAATTCTTAAGATAATCTGTTATTTCAGGTGAAATAATTTTTGACATGATGAACTATTATTATTTGATAAGGGAGATCTAGAGAATGTATAAGAAGAACTCATGATGCTGGGAATTACTTTACATGTTATGACTAGGTTAATCATTTGGCAGTGGCTGCCTTAAATATTATGCAGTAATTATTTATTTCTTTTGTTGAGAACTATTGAGTGGCTTTAGAAAATGGTAATGATATAATCTTAAGTGAGTGGTTGTACAATCAGATACACACATATGCATACAGATACACAGACACACATATGAGAATGAAAAAATCTTTTAGAAAGAGAATGTTTTATGGTAAAAAGGAAGATGTACCATTTAATAATTCCTCAATGCAGCGATTATAAATAAAGATTTAATTGAAATATTTTATTTTTAGATGCGTGGTACCTTTCTTTTTCAATGAAACATCTGCTACTCAATCATGTTTAGCAAAGAGAAGAGATGCCTTTGTCCAGACCTCATTATAACTTTGATTTTAGAAAAAATGTATGTATACCATTTATTTGAAGATTAGGAAAATATGATCATTGGGAAAAGCAAAATAGATTTTTGGACACAATGCAAATTTATAAAACAATTGAAACATTATTAGAGAATACATTTTCTCTCAAGGTTCCATGTGAATATGAAAACATAACAAAATTCCTCCACCAGACCTCTATCCATCAATATTTTATTTATAAAAGTAACTCTTTCTTCTACACCATTGAAAAGAAGTTGCTCTCCTTCCCTCATTGTTTGACTTTCTTACAAGCGGACTTATGTTTTGATAGGTAAGACTCAGAACTCTGCACTTATAAGCCCTGGTTTGGATACACCTGAATTTTCAATAGTTACGTCTTCCTGCATCTGAAATGTGAATTAGAAAGGATGCTACTCATTATGTCTATATCAGTGCTCTGTTCTGTGTCTGTCTGTCCACAGATGCTGAGAACTCATTTCAATCCCAAGGGTTTTCTTGTTGCATCTTCTTTTCCATTGGACATTGGATGTTGGACATTATGTAGAAATTTGACCTTGCTTCATAAAAAGTCACACTCCAGTCAGAAATCTCACAAAAGCATATTGTGGGAGAGATTATACTACTAGTGGAGTCCTTCTTGAAAGGACTTACAGTTAGTTTTTTATTGAATGAGTGCCAAAATAGCGCTAATTGATTAAAAGATGGAAAGGAAAGCATTTTAGAATATTTTTGACATGACATCCCAGAAAAGATACCAATGCACACAATTCCCGTAATACATGTGAGTATTCAGGTGAGCAAAATTTGCATGCATTCTTCATACTGGTTTGTGGTAGTTTAAAATGGTGTCCTTTCTTTCTTCACTGTATAAGAATTCCTTAATTTTACATCCCATCAACACACTTTCCTTGAAAAGGAGCTATAACATGAGTTCTGATTTGCATGTGCACAGAGAAATTCAGACCTAAGGCTGCCATATCAAGCACCTGCTTTGTCTTATCAGATACTGCAGGACTAAGTGTCCAGGATGCTCTGAGGACTCTGAACTACCTCACTACCACACAGGTCATATTTTTAATAACTCCTTTACACAGAGCAGGGGAAACTTCACTCACACACAGCTCAGGATGCTATAACAGGACATAGTCTCAGAAGTGAGTCCATTCTTAGGCTGGTTTTCTTGTGACACACATCCCCTTTCTAAATTCTTTAGCAAGGATTCCCGAGCCACAGAGTGGTGAAGAGCATCAGTTCCCCAGTTGTGATACAAATGACAAACATGTTTTTCATTATGGGCTGGGAGTTACACCGCTTCAGCATGATCAAATGCTTGTGGAAAAACTGGTACCCAAGGTTTCCTTGATCATTGCAGAGGGGAGGCAGAACTATTCCTGGAATGGAACTCAGCACCCAGTGATTTTACACATATCACACCCCAGGTGTTCTTAGGTACCAGGAGAATATATGCTGTGTATTGATGAATGGTCACCTAAAACAACACAGATATATTTGGATGAGGAATACCAAATCCCATCATGCAGCTACCCTATAAACTGATATAGTTACAAACATATACACATGTACAGCTATAATGACATTTCCTTGTATCACATCTATCAGGTTACAAGCGGCTAATAATTTTCTTTTCTAGTCACAGTCAAACATTATAATGGCACACATCATAAATCAACATCAGCACAGAACATTGCTTAGCAAAAATAAATGTACGTGCATTGCCGAGTGATCTGAGATTACAAAAATATATCAGAAGTCAAAAGTAGCTTGTGTGGAGACATGCTATGTCTTTAGTTTATAGAGATTGTTTGGAGGATCCTAATGTACTGTCATTGAAAGAATAATTTTTCCTTTACAATCTACTTAGCAAAGATTTATCGATCCTTCCCCCCTTCATAGAGAATTACTGATCCATTTTAGAAAATCAGATTTTCACACCTTTCAGGAGAATGTGCCCGGCACTGTACTCAGGGGACTGGCTGGGAAGTTGACTTTGACACTCAGTCCCTTGGAACGTGTGCCAGAGCCTAGTGTCTCACTGCTGATTTGTTGCGCCAGGCAGTAAATACTTTCAAACATTTATAGAGAAATGATTGTACTGCAAGGACTTATTTTTCCATGCTAGTGGATGTATTCGGGGCACTGTTATTTGTGTAAACAGCCTTCTCGGATGTGATGCCTTCTCTCTTCCTTTTCTTTACCCTGTCTTCTCAGCTCTGATGTCTGAACAGTAAGGTAAGATAAAAGTTGTTGAAATTCATGCTGCAAAGCCATGGAATGCTGTAGAATTTTTCAGTGTGGGTGTAAATAACTTTCTTTGAGACATGTATGCCTGCTCTTGCTTCATTATGGGAGTAACCAAGGTAGCTAAGCAGCTGACGTGCTATTTTGAAGTATGCATCATAATGAAGGTGATTTATTGTAATTAAAGCAGCGTGGAGAGGAGCTTTGCATCAGACATATTGTCTCATGGAAGAGCTTAATAAAGAACGTTATTATTAGTTATGGATTTGGGTGGAGGATGTTGTTTACCCTGAGTTACATGATTAGTAAGAATCTCAAGTTGCTTTTTGAGATCTGAATCAAGAGGGAAGAAACACTCAGCAAAAGAAGAATTTTCATGCTGGTGGGAGGCTAGTGTGTTTGTGCATGTGTGAAAGAGCAGGGAGGGGACACGAGAAAGAAAGACAGCTAAGAAAATGACATGTTCCTGAAGTGTTCTGGGCAGGAGCAGTTCTAGAATAGTTTATTACATTTCTATGGAGACAATGGCATGAACTTTAAGTAGGTCCTGTCTCTTGATATAATAACACACATAAAGTCAGGGTCAGATTGGGTTCGCACTGGGCTTTGATGCTTCGGAAGGTCACTAGGAGAATCGATGGACCAAAATGAGCCTTGAGTTTCATGCAATCAATGTGATTTTTCTATTTAAAAGTGGACAATACTGGGTATAAGTCTCAAGCTTCAAGTGCGGTTTGTCTCTGCTTGTCAGATGAAGCATACATTTTGGCACACGCCAGTTGTTCATTATCATAATTGAGAAGATGAAAGGAAAGTGGGTAAGAAAGTGCAAATGCTGCTTCTAAGTTGGAGTCCCTGCTATAGAGGCAACTAGATTTTTTAGAATCATATGGCTGTAAAGGGGAACTGTGCTCGGTTTGTTAGTTTTAGTGAATTAAAACCAAGGAAGTCTTTAAAGTGAAAACAAGTTATTGAAAATAAAATATTTCTAATACCTTGCTGTAGTTTCACTGATTAACCCCACCCCCACAAATTTACTGTTGGGCTTTGTTAATTGGCAGGTGGATAAAAGGATTCTCCCACACATGTATTTTTTCACCAGTATCATTTATAACATATTTTTTTTAAAGTTTTCACTGATTAGGAAGTGGGTGGAAGATGTTAGATGTTTTATTATCTGTGGAGGCAGAAGAGTTGAGTTTTTGTTGATGTTTCAGGTCGTTAGTCTGCAGTACTAAGCCGATTCTTGGTAATAAGACTCAGTTATGAATGAAGTTTTCCTAATAAATGGGAAGTTCTGGGGCAGCTGGAGGACCTCCCAATGGCCTTTTCATTTTGCCCTGTCATTACTAAGATGTTGTTATTTAGGAGCTGGGTTACCATGGAAGCCTTTGCTACTCTGTTCAGGGAGAAGGTGAAGGAAAGAAGGCTGAGGTCTATAGAATATTCCAAGTCTATCAAAGACTATCCTTCTGCTACTATCCCTCAGGAGGCTGGCAAAACAGAGAGACAATGGACAGATTCTACACTTATCTTAGCGTGCAACTTTATTTCTAATCGACTAAGGAAACTAGGTGAAGGAAAGGCCGAACTATTAGAAACCAGGAAACTGAAGGAGACAAGAAATAATTCTCCATATCCTGAAGCACACTGAACCGATGCTTGATGAGGGTGGTGCTTGTTTTTTTTATTCTTTCCCCCTTCTAAAAATCACAACGTTAGTTACTTTTCATTCAAGCTTAATTTGATTTAAATATCCAAGATTTAAAATGAGTAAAGGAAAACTGAGGGAAACGAGTGGGGAGCATCACTAGCCAACACTGATCTATAGCCTAAAGCCAAGTCCACATTCTCTCATGTAGCCTCTGAAATATGCCTCCCTCCTCCTTCCAAAAGCTAATTAAATATACTTGCCATTGTATAAGTAACTGAGTTCAGAGTTCAGAAAGTCCAGCTTTATTTGCTGAACAGGACAATGCCGGTCCCTGGAAATTAGAAGTGGGTGGGAGAAGACAAGGTATCCTGACAGCAGTTCAGCCATTAGCTTACAGGGTGATTCTGGAACCCACTTACCATGTGGCAGGGCATCACTGCTCTTGGAGCATGGCTGTGTATTTAGAATCCAGCTATAACATTTTGGCTTCAGTTAGATTTTTGTGTGTTGAGAATGACCAGAGGTCTTTTTAGTTAAGAATTCATTGAGTTTGTTTAATTACAATAATTTCTAAACAATGCAGAGAAAAGTTACTAAAAGTAGCATTTTAAAGTATGTTTAAGTTGAACAGAATCTCCAGTCTCAGGACCCTTCTTGCAAGCTGTGGAATGTCATGAGTGGCACATATTCTGCATTTTTCTAAATAGGAAATTTGATTGGGGAAAAGGGATCTTTTCCTTTGCTTTGTCAAAGACTCAGAGATATGGCTTCAAAAGTATGAGGAAACTAGAACTTTGAAAATTATAGTTATGATTCTTAGTTTGTAGAATAAATTTATCCACAAAAGTAATAGGACATTGAAGTTTTCTCTGACATAGATTGTGTGGTATGTGTGTACATGTTCATGGGTGTGTGCACATGTGTCATTGCATGTGGAGGCAAGAGGTCGACCTGAAGAGTCTGTCTCTCTCACTTTCCATCCTGCTTTCTGAGACAGGGACTCTCACTGAGCCTGGAACTCACTTGCTGGACTGGATGCACCAATGTTGTTTCCACCTTCCCAGTGGCGCAAGCGCAGAAGTGTGCTGCTGTGCCTTTCATATCCCTACCGAGTGTCTGAACTCCGTCCCTTGTGCTGACACCATCAGTACTTTATCAGCTGAGCTGTCCCCCAGCCTCAGAGAAATTTTTGTAAAGATCATATTTTATGTTCCAAGAAGGAAAGTGCCGTAAATGTGGAAAAATCAAATATTAATTTTAGTATATCTATTATTACTTTGTGTGAAAATTGAGCCTTTTATTTTCATTATTTTTGTATTGCAGTTTATTTTATCTTACCCATTAACTCATAGTGTTGTAATGTTCTAACTGGAAGGTTTGTGCTAAAATGAAAGAGACATGCTTTCTTGATTATCATTTTGAAGTCCCCCTTATATAACCCTCATTTGAAAAATGAACTTTGAGCCCCAGTCACTGTTAAAGGCCTTTTGGGGAGGTTGAATTGAGGCTGCCGGCAAAATGCTTCTGGCTCTGAAATCACTTTTCTCTCAGATGAGGATACTGAGGTAATAGAAAAACTCTTAATCTTAAAAGCACCCTGAGTGTGCCACCCTGAAAATTAACCTCATTCATCGCCTTCCCCCACCTTCATTTTTTTCTTTTTTTTGAGATCTCAGAAAAATTGAGCACATAAATTAAAGTGTCCCCTTCCTGCCCTAAATTATGCACCAGCCTGTTCTCCCCAGCACTCGTGGGCTCCAGACCTCAGCAACACCATTGGGCTCTTCTTTTCACCCAGATGAACTGTTCTTCAACCTTTTTCGTTTTGTTTTTTTCTTTTCAAAGTCCAAGACCCAAAGTGACTTCTCTTTAATGAAGTGTACCTTCTTTTCTTTCTAATTTCCCCTATTTTTTTGAAAACTCATTTACAGTAGCTATTTCTTCAGAAAACCCCATGTTCCAGTTATGTTCACTTTCTTCTTTGTATGAGCAGCAGTGTGCCAGGCAAATAAAGAGGTAGCACTCCCATTCTCCACGTGCTTGATTTGGGTGTTTTTTTTTGGAGGCTCCTTCTACAAAAATAAAAAACCCAGAATACATTTTTGTCAACCTTTTCAAAAACAAGTTTAGTTCTTTCTAGAAAAGACTGATTGACTGTGCTGTCTGGACAGATCATCCTCCCATTGGTTTAAAAGTCATTTTTGAGGCTCTTCAGGTCTGTCACTCAGGTGTTATGAAAGCCAAGAATCACCAAGTCCCCACTCCAACCATTAGTTTAGACAAACACAAACTGTTCGACAAACTATTTTCTGCACATTGGTAAAAGCAATAGATAGTAGGTTTATGTTGGGGGTCTCAATGATTGGAGCCATTTTTGGAAAACGTGACTTTTCCTTGGCCATTTGCTAAAGAGGTAAGTTGAGGAAGCATGTGGTTTGCTGACTCTGGAGTCCCTTCCTTTCAGCAGAAGATCAATTCTCCCACGTGTAAGAACTGGTTGACAGATTTACTCTGGGCCAGTGAGATGTTGGTAGAGTTCACATGATTTGACATGCTCTCTTCTATCCAAAGGTATCCCCCAGTGTCTGAAAAGGGTTGGTTCCAGGTCATCCTGCAGATTCCTAAATCGAAGAATGCACAGCTTTCTATGAATTGTCATTGTCTTTGCTTATGACCTATTTGCATTCCCTCATGCACTTTAATCTGTAGATTATTTATAATACCTAAAACAATGTGAACATTATGCAAATAGTTGTCAGGCATTGTTGTAGAGAGAATAATGATGGGAAAAATGTCTGTACATGTTCATATGGATGGGACTTTTCACATGTTCTTCTTGACTCCAGGTTGGCCAAATCTGCATGTGTTGACACAGAGGGCTGACTATATTGTGCTTGTCTACAGGTCAGATCACTGAACTCCCTCTGAATGTCAAACCCATGTTTACTTCAGGAGAAAATTCACCTTACCTCTATGAAATTTAAATAATTTGTAATATTCAACGTCCCTATATGTTTTAGAAGATGGTAGCATTTTGCTTTCTGGAATAAATGTATGTGAGTCCCTACAGGTTTGCTTTAGTTTAAATTGATAACCAAGAGAAAAGATTCTTCACACCACCCCATGCACACATCACAATGCCCACATCTCTAAAAATATGGCCTCAGGGAAACTTGAATATTTGAGAAATGTCTCATCATTTTTTCAATATGGCTTACCTTTATTGCAACCTTGAAATAAGGGAAGTTTTTATGTATTTTTGTTGGTGGTTTTGTTTTGTTTTGTAGGTCTTTAAAATTGTTTTTACAGATGCTGTTGGCTTTTTAAAGCCATGGCTAACATTTGGTCCCTACTTTTCTGGGTTATGTCAATTGACTCTTTCACTTCTCAATTGAAACCTTCACAGGTGTAGAGTTCACCTTACTGGACTCACAATGCTTTTGTTGATCTAGTTACATTTTTGTAGTTTGTATGGGGCAAATGAGGTTCCTTTTATGCTTCCCTATATTGAAGGGGGTATTATTTTACATATAATACAAGGAGTGGGCACTGTGTGTATTTTGTAAAGACTGAAGATGGAACTACTGTTATTATTCCTTTTTCGTTCCTTTGAACACACACACACACACACACACACACACACACACACACACAGCATGGATGCAGGCCAGTTTGAATCCACATAAGTTTTGGCATTATATATCACAGTATTGGCATTAGGGCCTCTGGGGTGTCTCTTCTCTGCTGATTTGTAGTTTATTGGTTCCAAGATTTCATTATTCTCTATCTGATTTTCTCAACATTTCTCCTTCTATTTTGCCATGATCAAAGTTCTGCTTGGGGTGGTAGATACAAGGGATTCCAGGATGCTGGCATCACATTCCATTTCCTTGATTCTTGGATGTTCACATCATGTTCTACATTTTATTAAAAGAAAAGGAATCAATAGTCTAGAAGCCTTATTAATTTCCATTGAAATCTGATGTTATTTGGGGGAGAGTCATTCCTCTGATGTCTACAACTTTAATTTTATAAAGTACAGATGAACCCTTTTATGACTACATCAACTAATTACATTTGCTTAAGGAAAAAAAGAGAAGAAACTATATTTTTCCTTTACTCTTATCTATATAAACAATCTCCATAATTGCAAAAAGAAAAGAAAGATTTAATAGTGGTCCCATGTAGTCCTAATTAGTTCAATGGATACTAGGCCTCTATCAATCACTTATATAACTTAGAAGTGGGCATGTGTTAGTCAAAGAATGATCAACTAGCGAGTTAACAGTCTCTGTAAAACAAATGTCTTTAGACACAGAGTACCTCAGGCATGGGTCTTGACATGTCTCTGAAAATAGAACCCCAGGAAACACAGGCCTAAAATTTGTATTTCCACCTTTTGATCAATAGGTGAGCATTGACTAGGCAATGCAATTGGAAATTAGATTAGAAGTTTGATCGGGGCTTGATCTGGTGAAATGTTGGATCATAGAGGAAGTCCAACACAATGATTTCGATTCCTGTTGAATACAGGTATCTGGAATCACAGGCTTAAGTGCCTTGTAAATTCCCTCTTCTGCCATTTCTCATCAAAAGCTGTAGTGACAAGATTTTCATGACTTCCTAAATGTCTGTACTGACTTGCTCTATTTTTCTTGATAAAGTGTGTGCATGTTTGATACAAATCAGATATATTATGTATAGACACATACATATATGCACAATGAATTACTAATTCTATTTACCACAAATTTCATCATTTTTGTTAATAGCCTTACTTTCTCTCTGATATTGCTTTCCTTTTGGACATACCTATACCTGTGAATTCCTCTTACTCACCTCAAACCTTCTTTGTATTTAACTCAGTCAACTCTGTCTTTTGTTGTGAACTTCATAGGGCCAATAGTATCCTTGTAGGTGAAATAATATATACTAGTAAAGTATACAATGACTATCTTAGAATATAGTAAAACTAAGACAGAAACTTTAGCATCATAACATTATCATCAATGACATTTAATAAAATTTATTTACCCTCTCTTTAAGTCCTATTCTAAAATATCATTTTTAATTAATAATGAATGGCACTTCCAAGAAAATAAAAATATGGTTTTCTAAGGCAATATCAGAAATAGAATAAAATTTCAGCAGAGTAAGAAAATTACTTGTAAGATATAAACTTTAATTTTAAAGATGACAAAGTTGTACTTTTCACAGAAAACATTCACAAAGAAAATTCACCAAAATTATAGTGCCTATATTTAACCTAAAGTAGAGAAATTTTGAGTAACTTCTATTTTTCTTTAATACTCCTAGATTTTATTTTTCTTAGAGTAATCACATCTTGCTTCTTTAAATCTCAATACAAGAATATTACATAAGCAATGACATGCAGTTGAAAATTTTCCTATCAGGTATAAGAACTACAAAGTGATACTTTGTTTCTGGGCATTGTATGTGGTCCAGTTTCCATGTACCCTTTCCAGTTTCCATGTACCGTTTCTGACATTTTCCATACCCCCTTGCAAACAGGCATATGTACACACACACACACACACACACACACACACACACACACACACACACACACACACACAATTCTATTAAAAATTTGTCCTGGAGTCTGGCAGTGGTGTCACACACCTTGAATACCAGCACTTGGAAGGCAGAGGCAAGCAGATCTCTGTGAGTTTGAGCTCAGCCTGGTCTACAGAGTGAATTTCAGGACAGCCAGGGCTACACAGAGAAACACTGTCTCAAAACAAACAAACAAACAAACAAACAAACAAAACAAAACAAAATTGTCCTATACAATTCTCATGATTTTCTCAGCCCAGTTATTGAAGGTTGGTAGCTTGAATGCAGCTATGATAAGAGTGTTTGCTTTGTGGCAATCCACAGACACTAATCAAGTCTTCCTTGTGGTATGGTCCCTACTGTGTTTTTCAGTCTTCAACTTGCTTTTAACTCAGCAACATACTGTAAGTCCTGTTCCACACCTTTATGACTTTTCTCTGGTTCTTATCATAGTCACATGAACTTCTGTCACAGAGACATAACCGTCTCTTTCTGTGGATGAATTTGTATGTATTTCCTCCAATTCCTGATGTCACAAGCAACAGTGTAAGAACTATCATGCTTATTTATATATCCCTTGATGTATTGTTGTAACTTTGAAACATTTCTAGTGGAGGCCTTTTCTTTGTATATAAAGCATGCAAATTAAATTGATGAGTACAGGCAAATTGCTCTAAACAATCATTGTAGAGCAATGGTCAATGGATTCGAGAACAATCATTTTAGTTTGTGCAAAACCAGTTCTCCATTTTCTGTTCTCCATTGAATGGGACAAATCAGTGTTTTATTTAATTACCGGTGAGGGTAGTCATGTTTATTTTTTAACTATTTATTTGATCATCTTTTGTAGGCATTCTTTATTATGGTAGATGCTGCAGCTTGTATTGTAATTTTTCTCAATGTATTATTTTTTCATCTTATTGAGAGGCTTCATTTGCCTTATAAAACTCAATAATTTCCTTGTGATGTCTAGTTTCCTTTTAGACTCCTCACAGGAGCTTTTTCGATCTAAGTCCATGGATATTTTTAGGTGATGTCATCAGACTTCCTACAAATGCTGTGCAAAAGAAGATCTACAAAAGCAGATCTCTCTCCCAAAGTTGCAGAATGAGAAAAGTGACATAGTCTTACTTCCATATTTTCCTAGACCAGTAGTTCTCAACCTTCCTAATGCTACGACCCTTTAATACAGTTCCTCATGTTGTGGTGACACCAACCATAAAATTACTTTCATTGCTACTTCATAACTGTATTTTGCTACTGTTATGAATCATAATGTAAATATGTTTTCCAATGGTCTTAGACAGGCACTGTGAAAGGGCCACTTGACACAAGGGGTCATAAAACCCATGTTGAGAACCACTACCCTAGGGCCAGATGAATTACTAATTGGACTAGAAATCTGATAAATTAGTAGGTCCATCTTACAAATAAGTGTTCTGACTATTCTACCTCAGTTTTCTATGGCACTGCCTCTTGGCTTCTGGGATATATATTTGAAAGGATTAAGAGTGGGCCAGAAATTATGTACATTGTAAATGATTTCACTATGAGCAGTGGTATATTGCATTGGCATGCATTTATATAAAGGTACCTTATCAACAGTTTTTCAAGATTAATAAAATAAGTTATTAGGGGAAGCACAATAAATAGGAAATTAAAATACAAGTTGTCAATTTGTAAAATACATAGAAAGTTAAATAAATGGTGGCATCTATAATGTTACTTGCTACTTGTTATTTCTCAATGTTTGCAGTTTGCTGGATGATGAGAAATTTCCCTTAAGATGCAGTAGCCATGGAAGCTTGTATTGGGAAGGAGTCTCTGTCATCAGAGTCCCTAAGTGACTATAATGAGCAGAGACCTCCACCAATCCATACTGCTAATGTTGCATGAACAGGAAGTGATACCGTGCTAAGTTCCTAAAACTTTGAAGTTGTTCATTACTGCACTTTAACCCTGCTGATGCTGACCATCAAATTCATCAATGTGCTCTGTGGTAAACGAATCTTAGCTGAAGCTGCTGGAGACCCAGTGGGATGCCCATTTTTTTCTTTGTTTCAGCTTTTTTGGTTCTATACAGATGGCTAAGGTGTGCCTGCTGTGAATATTGGCCCATTTTTAATTAAAGCAAAGAGAACAGAACCCTTTCCTTTGTCTCAAGTTGTGTGTTATGCTTTATCTTTCAATCAGAGACCATACCTTTGGAGGATGTGGAGAGGCTACCCAGGACATGAGTAAAACTGAAACCTGGTTTTCACTGAACAAATGGTTTATTTGAGTTTTAAACTTTTTTCAAGAGTGAACATTGTATGACGATTCCATACCAGCATATAATACACCTTGACCATCATATTAATTATATGGTTACTCTTCTACCTCTTCCTTTCTCTTCATCAATCTAATCGCCCTTTGTTTTTCAAAACTATTGTTCCTTCAGACCTAGCCCCCCCCCTTAGTCTAAAAACATACACTATTTGTGTTCATGGGTCTGCTTTATTTCACTTAACATGTTTTCTAGCTCCATTCATTTTTCCTACAAGTGACATAATTTCATTCTCTTTTTGTAGCTGTGTGAACCACTTCTTGTGGAAAATGTTTCCTGATATGTGTTTATGCTCTGTAAAATAGAGTGCAGATGTAATGATGGGACAGCATTTGGTAGTTCACAAAAGACATCTTCCTCCATATCCATTCTTATAGAAATTCTACAGTTGCTTCATGGGGGTCAAAGTTGGAGCAAACTACATTCTTCACACTGTTGTGTTTAATGTGACAAATTCAACTCAGAGATATGGTTTCAAACTTTACCACCTTTAGTGTAAAAAAAAATGGGGGTGAATTGGGTGGAAATTGGAACTTTTAGAAATTTCCACCATCTGATGTAAAAATGGACTTCAGTACTACAAAGTAACAAGGACTGTTTGTGGGAGCAATCTGTGTGACATTATTCTGCTGTCTATAAATATGTCCTCAGTGCAGAGAGACTAAGGAGGGGGAACTGCCCTGTAATATCCATGTAGAGAAGTGAAGGACTGATTTCCAAATGAAGGCAAGTGCTGCTGCAGTAATGGGGCATCAAACAGGCAAAATTGTATGTGTTGTCAATGACTACAATGTAATTTCATTGATTTACAACGTTGAAACTGAAGACATGATTTCTAGCTTATAGAAGGTGTCACACTGGAGTAATTGCACACCAACTGGATTTTATGACCAGAAAAGAACCTGGTAATGCCCACGCGGATCCCTCTGGCTGCATAGCACTTAGGGTTGTTCTACACTCAGGGAGTTATTATTAGCCATTGTCCTGCTTGAATACTCATAGAAGGCACAGGTGTCACATATACTTATATATTAAATCCTGGTTCAATGTATTATTTTCATAATGATATGGAAGTAAGTGCTGTTCAGTTGGGATTCATACTTTGATTTTTAATTTTCATCGTTTCCTGGAGTAGCAATATTGTAGTAAGTTAGTCTGTCTAAATTCTGGTTAGTAGTAGTGAGATGCAATTCCTATTCAGTTAAATGATTATGAGGGAGAGCATCTGAGGCTCTATAGTATACTGTATGAACAGTCATTTTGATATATCTTTACAACAAATTACATGAAAGTTTCAACACTCTTTCATAAACAGACTGTGTGTTAGAAGACTTTGCCCAGATGGAGGCACATTTAAGCATCTTGTGCACATCTAAGGCAGGCTAAGCTAAGTCATGTCGTTAAGTTAGCTGTATTACAAAAATTTTTGACTTATAGTATTTGCACTTAATAATTGGTTTATTGGAGAGCAAGAGGCATAATATTTTAATTATCCAAAGGAAAATATCTTAGAGTTGCTTACTTGGATTAGTCCATAGCCATTCTGTTCTCTTCATTTTTCCCTTGCCCAGGTGCACATGGCATCCTAGGCATCACAATGACTAAGGTGCATGCATTTTACAAGCCCTGGTCCAAGTATGAAGGCAAAAGGAAACATCTCTCTCAAAGCAGCTTGCCAGAGTCTTTACCTGTGCTCTGGGAACCACAAGGGTTGTCAGCTCCATTTCAGAGCTGCAACGGAGTCTCCAGGGAATGGAGTGTGCAAAAGTACATTCTGAACAAGAACTCTAGTGGATTCTTGTGCTCAGTGGAATCTGGGAATATAGATGTAAAAGAATATATGATCCATATGAAAAATTCAGAGAACATCGAGAGCCTGTTTTCATTGGTATTTTGACATGCATTTATGAATTACCCTAATTTTAAAAATGCAAAATCCATATTTACACCAGTTTTCTAAATGTGTTTTATGCTTTTTTGAAACATATCACATTTAAAGTTTGCTGTGTAGAAGAATACATCAAAATATATTTATATAGGAATTAAAATATATTTTATGTTAAAACTTTCCCTGGTGCGAACTCCTTCCATTTCAGACAATGAAATGTCTTGATATATTTTGAAGAATTTTTCTTTATTGAAGAGGCAAATTCTAGCATTTTGATTTACTCTTAGAGAGGTTAGTTTTACTGAAACTGATACAAATTTACAAAGCTTTTTTTCAAAGTATTGTCTCCTGAGTCATGAAATAATAAAGGTTTTCTCATGTTGTCCTGTATTGTGGCATGATTAAATTAGAAATCTGTTTCTATTCTGACAAATCCTTGTGGTCATCACAGAGTGTGATTTCTTACAAGCTACAAATTGCTGAGTGAGTTCGTGAATAAGTTTATAAATATGAATAGTTTTCTGCAAAGAAATATGCTCAGGTTATCATTTAGAAAGAATAGAGCATTATATTGCATATCGTATTTTGTGAATTGTTATATTTTGGAATTACAATTGGTTTAATTGGCTCAATTAGCATACTAACAAATTACTATCAATATTGAAGGCAGGGAATTCTTACCTGTGGTCACTCCAGAGATGGTTTGGCTCTTTTCTGAGTCTCATCAGGTATGGACTTTATACAAAACAGGTTGGCACAGGAGCACATGGCCTAGTGGGTAATGACTAACTGTAACTGCAATTGACTCTTAAAGGTTGTCAACTCTGCAGTCAGATCTAGTATACTGCCCATAAGTTTATTCCTCACAGTCATAACCTAAGTTTATGGCCTGTTATACAGATTGAGCTGGGCAATTATCAGCACCATGGTCAGCTCCTGCACCCAGTCGTGCAGACCTTGGAAGAGACATGCCCACCCTCCCTTCAAATGCAACACTGCGTTGAGTCCTCCATGATGAACCCGTGCCACTTGTCATCCTATGCATGTGGAAGGAGGAGTTTCTAGACATAGCTGGACAGTCTATGTGTTCTTTTCCTGCCAAGATTTCTAGGAACACAGTTTGCAGACATCCTGGAATTTTCTGTTTTCTGTGGTTCTCACTCTTTATGGCTGCCTTTCCATTGTTGCCCATGATTTTGGTTTGGTGCTAAGACATTTTTCTTTCATTAAAATATCTTTAATGAAATTAGTCATCATGGCATAACTTGATATTCATATTAACTCATTCTAAAAAGAACAATTTAATCATTTTAATGAATTCATAGATACACAAACATCCCCACTAAGCTGTTTTAGAACATTTCCTTCATTCCAATATGTTTTTCAAGCCCATTTGCCCCTGCTAGCTATAACCAGTCTGCAATGTTTCTGTCAGTGTAAATCTACCTTTTTCAGACATTTTATTTGTCCATTTTACTTTAATTTAAACACACTTCATCTATCCACTCACAGATGACAGACTCTTCAATTGTTTCCAGTCTTTTACTATTACAGTAGCACTGACATGACCATTCACATGCATGTTCATATAGATATATCTTTTCATGCAGGGTTGGAATTTAGGTCATGTTTATATGTTTACACTTAAGTTTTAGAGACTACTAAACAGTTTTGTAAAATAGCTGTACCATTTTACATTATCAGTGTTGGACAGAGAGTCCCGGTTTCTCAAATGTACACCAAACCTTGGTGTTGTTCTTTTTAAATATTTATTTTTTATTATTTTTAGTTATGTATATGCATGTATTTGTGTGCCATGCCCATAGAAAGGTGGAAGAGGCTGTTTCATCTGTAGCTGGGGTTACAGATTGTTTTGAGCCACAGTGTGGGTGCTGGAAATGGAACATGGGTCCTCTTAAAGAGCTATTAACTGCTAAGTCATCACTCTGGGCCCTGGTATTGTCCTTTAAACATTTGTAATCATTAAAGTTGATGCATAGTGCTGCCTTATTATGTCAAGTATGGTTTAATTTGCATCCACTTAGTGGTGATGGTAAAGATTTTTTTTGTAGGTTTTAGAAATCTGCATATTATCTTCAGTGAAAATACATTTAAGACATTTGCACATTTTAAAATTGAGTTATCCTACTAACTTGAAGAGTTCATATTTTAGATATAAATGCTATGGCAGAACTATAATTCTTTAATGTATCTTCTAGTTGTTAATATTTTTGTTTTCTTTGTGTCATAATTAGAAATATAGACGTTATAATTACAGTAATTATAATAATTATGAGCCATAGTAAACCATATCAATAATAATTATGAACCACAACAATTACCAGCATAGCACAATAACCCCGAGGGTGCAATAATGCCATGCATACCTTAGTGGTAACCAACAGCTCTATTTAGACTTAAGACCCTCCCAACAAGAGAGAAATCGTGTCTGGTACTGGAAACCTAGTCAACTGCTAGAGCTAGAGAAGTCATGGATCTTGAAGGAGAACCTATAACCATTACTTTACTAAACCAGCATAAGCCCTAAGTACATTCAAAATATTTGTCCTTATATCTACAGATACCTGTATCAAGAAAATTTCTTTTTTTTTCAGCAAACTGAGACCATTACAAAAACCAACAATCAACCAAAATGTAGAGTTGTGGAACCCATTCCCACATGATAATATAATACAACTCCCACACCTAAGGCTCAGGGATCATTGTAGAAGAGGGAAAGGAAATATTGTAAGAGCCAAAGGAACAGGAAGTTTGCTGTAATATATGTCTCCTAAGAAAATCAGAGGCTACACCTATAAGTCTCAACACCATGACTCCCTAAACAGATGAACGAGAAAACAACAATAGACATGTTAACATGGACAGGAATATGTGGGAGCCCAGGAAGCCACAATACTACCCAAAGAACTACTAGCAACTAAGGAATGTTGAGAGGAGGAGAAATAGTCTTCCCAAGAGAAGAACCCATCAATTGTTAATCCAATACCAAATGATCAGCCCTGAAGACATATATAAAAGTAATATTATTATATAGATTGAGAAGATTGTATTTATGTATTTAAGAATGCACTTATATGTTGAATAAGTAATATACAATATGTAATACATATATAAGAAATATATTCCTAATAGAATGTAATACATAATATATGTATATAACAACAATTAATGAAAAAGATCAAGAAGAGATATATGGGAAGGTTTGGAAGGAGAAAAAGGAAAGGGAAAATGATATAATTATAATCTCAAAAATGAAAAGGATTTTTAAAAGTTTATTTTATTTAGAATCTGGTTATAACAATTCCCCCCTTTTCTTCCTCCTTCCCTCCCCTCCCACTCAACAACTCCCATGTACTCCCTTTACCCTCTTAAATGGATGGTTTGTTTTCTTGATTTTTTTTTTTTTACACACACTCACCATTTAGTGTTCCTTTTGTGCATATATTTCAGAGCTGACCACTTTGTACTGGATAATCAGTTGGAGTGCTCACTCATTCCTGGGAGATACTAATTCTCCCTCTCTCAGCAGTCATTGGTTGTCTGCAGTTCTTTGTCTATGGGAGGGACCCCATGAGATTTCCTGCTTCCATGTTAACAAATCTATTTGTGTCATCAATGTTCATGTTTATTTAGGCAGCCATATTGTTAAGATATCACAGGTATAGTTTCCCTGTTGTTTCCAAGGGACACAATCTTACATCACTTCCTGGTCCTCTGAGCCCTAGGTGTACAAATAGCAAATACATCCCCTGAGGCTGGTCTCCCCGTCATTTCTGCATTATGACCTGTTGTGGTCTTCTGTAATGGTCTCTATTTGCTGAAGAGAGAAGCTTCTTTAATGAGAGGTGAGAGCTGCATTTATCTGCAGGTACCAAGGATAAGTTTTAGAATGCAGTTAGGAGTTTTGTTGGTCTAGTAAAGTGTCAGTTGTAAGCTGTCCTCTAAGATCTATGATCTCACCAGTCATAATAGTTGGCTACATTTCTATCGTCAGACATGATTTTCCTCCTGTTGAGCAGGCTGTAAGTCCAATTAAGCAGCTGTTGGTTACCATGAAAATATGAGTGCCACTATTGCACCTTTAGGGATATCTTGCCATGATAGCCATTGTTATGTTTCATAGGTGTCACAGCTGGGTAGGATTATTGATTTCTCTCTTATCTTGGCAGCTTGCCAAAGCACTTTCTGGTACTATGAAAGTTAGGCAGTAGTACATAGACCCTCAGTTTAGATCTAGCTGGAATTTGCAAAGTCCTGTGTCTGAATCATACAGAATCTATTTAGCAATAGGTACTTACCTTCAACTTCTGAGAGGCAACCTAGGGTAACAGCAACAGTCTATATTGTTTTGGGAATCCCTTGGTATCTCCTGACCAACAACTCAAAACGAGGTTTCTCAAGCTAGGTACTGGGGATTTTATTAGATAGCCTAGGGCTCTTGTGGGAAACAGTGATAGCCCAAGCTGCATACTTTATTTAACACACACACACACACACACACACACACACACACACACACACACACACATAGTTATAATAATGCACAGTGTATGCATTATTTATAATTTAGGTAAATATACAATAATAATTTACTTGAGCTTTATCAAATATTCTTAATATTATTTGTCCTTTCTCCCTCCTTTTGTATTTATTGATTTCTCTTCCTCTTCTCCAATTAAACTACCCCTCCTCATTTTTCCCATTTTCCCTTCATATTATCTGTGTATTGTTTCTTGGCCTTTTAGATAAGATCAAGTATATTACTTATTATTATCAGCTTAATGTTTTATCTTTCTAAAAAAGGATTTTAGTTTTTTAAAAAATTAATTAGGCTAATTTTAATTATTGAATTAAAGACATGAAAATTGTACATATGAGTAGAGTTATACATGTTGTTTCCAGACACATATGTTTTATATAATGCTTAAATCCAGTTATAAATGTCTACTCAAACATTAATAGTTTTTATTTTTTGAGACAAGTTCTCTCTATTTTGCTCTGACAGTCCTAAAACAAGCTATGTATATCAGGTTGGCATTGAAGTCACTGAGAGCCACCTACCTCCCCTAGACCACACCAGAGTGCTGGGATTACGGTATGGGTCACTACACTTAGCCATTACATTAATCTTTTGTTTCTGGTAGTTATGTTCAAACTCATTTTGATAACACTCTGAAGCATGCACTATGCAATCATTACCTAAGATCAGCCTACAGTATAACAAAGTAGAATTTCTTCTGTCTACCCAACTGTAATAGTTGGCTTGACAGATGGTGCTGGTTAATTGAGTCCACCCACATTCTGAACAATGAAACTGAATCTTTATCTCACAAAAAGCAACTCAAACTAGATTAAAGAAAACACATAAGACCTGAAACTGTGGAACTGCTAGAAGAAAAGAGAGTGAGTAACTGACTTCACAACACTGGCGTAAGACTTAATTGCACAGGAAGAAAAGCAAAGCTGAACAAATGGAGTTACAACAAATTTATGCACAGAAAAGGAAATGATTACTGGAAATCAAGAGACAAACTGCATAATGCAGAAATACATTTGCTATTTCAAAACTACATCTGGGGAGGCATCTGACGCCAGGGGTTTGCTCGGTGGATCTGAGCTCAGCAGCAGGATCCAGCACACCTGGACACTGCCAAGGCCCCAGTGGCAGTTCCACCTCTATCTGCAGGCCCAGGTGGGCCAGGGGCTGTTTCCGGTTGCAGTAAGTGGCCCTACTCAGAAACATCTGACGCCCAGGGTTCGCTCATCAGATCTGAGCTTGGCAGCAGGATCCAACACACCCGGACACTGCTGAGGCCCCAGTGACAGTTCTGCCTCCATCCACCAGCCTGGGTAGGTCAGGGGCTATTTCTGGTTCCAGTTCAGTGACCCTGCTCAGAGGCATCTGAAGCCAGGGGTCTGTCTGCTCACCGGATCTGAACTCAGCAGCAGCATTAAACACACCCAGATACTGCCAAGGCCCTGGTATCAGTGCCACCTCCATTAACAAGAGGACAGATATCAGAGTATTGGAACTGTTTGAATCTACCAGAAGGGAACCTTGGTTCCATACCCACCAGCAGAGGAAGATACTCCTGCTCTACCCACCAGAAGGAAGGATGAGAAGAGGACAATGTAAAAGCACATTCAACAACAGAAAACCCAATATGACACCACCTGAGACTAGGAACCATACACCAGCAAGACCTGAACATCACAATGCAGATGAAGCAGAAGACAATGACTTTAAAACATCTTCATGAAAATGATAGAGGACCTCAAAGAGGACATGAGAAAATTCCTTAAAGAAATGGAAGAAGAAACAAACCAAAACATAAAAGATATCAATAAATCTCTCAAGGAAACAGTTCAAGACCTAAAAACTGAAATAGAGACAATGAAGAAAACACAATCTGAGGGAACGCTGGAAATAGAAAAGCTGGGTAAATGATCAGGAACTACTGACGCAAGCATAACCAACGGAATATAAGAGATGGAAGAGAGAATCTCAGGAGTTGAAGATACACTAGGAGAAACAGACTCATCAACCAAAGAAAATCTTAAGTCCAACAAATCCCTAATACAAAATATCCAGGAAATATGGAGATACTGGGAAAAGACCAAACCTAAGAATAATAGGTATAGAAGAAGGAGAAGAAATCCAACTCAAAGGCACAGAAAACATATTCAACAGAATCATAGAAAAAAACTTTCCCAAACTAAAGAAAGACATACCAATGAAAATACAAGAAGCCTACAGAACACCAAATAGACTGAACCAAAAAAAAGGTCTCCTTGCCACATGATAATCAAAACACCAAACATACAGAATAAAGAGAAAATATTAAGAGCAGCAAAGGAAAAAGTTCAAGTAACATATAAAGGAAAACCTATCAGAATTACATCTGACTTTTCCAAGGAAACTCTGAAAGCCAGAAGGTCTTGGATAGATATTCTACCTACTCTAAGAGACCACGGATGCCAGTTCAGACTACTACACCCAGCAAAGCTTTCAATCAATATAAATGGAGAAAACATGATATTTCATGAAAAAAACAGATTCAAACAATGCATATTCACCAATCCAGTCCTACAGAAAGTTCTGGAAGGAAAACTGCAACCCAAGGAAGCTAACTACAAACAGAAAAATATAGGCAATAGATAATCCCACTTTACCAACAGCCAAAAGGAAAAAGGGATAGAATCCCTCACACAATTTCACCACCATCACCAAATCAAAAACAAACAAGAATGAACAATCAATAGTCATTAATAGTCCTCAAAATCAATGGTCTTAGTTTGCCTATAAAAAGACACAGATTAACCGAATGGATAAGAAGACAGAATCCATCCTTCTGCTGCATACAAGAAACACACATCAACTTCAAAGACAGATGGTACTTAAGAATTAAAGGTTGGGAAAAGATTTTCTAATCAAATGGACCCAAGAAACAAGAGGGGGTAGCAATCCTAGTATCCAACAAATTGGACTATAAACTAAAATCAATCAAAAGAGATGAAGGTGGTCACTTCCTATTCACCACAGGAGAAATCCATCAGGATGAAGTCTCAATTCTGAACACTTATGCTCCAAATACAAAAGCATCATGTTTGTAAAAGAAACATTACTAAAACTCAAATCACACATAAAACAGCACACAATTATAGTAGGAGACTTCAACACCCCTCTCTCACCACTGAACAGGAACACCAGACAGAAACTTTACAAAGAAACAAAGGAACTAATAGAAATTATGGCTCAAATGGACTTAACAGATATCTATAGAACATTCCATCCAATTACAAAACAATTTACCTTCTTCTCCATGCCACATGGAACTTTCTCTAAAATAGACCACATACTTGGCAACATAGCAAACCTGAGCAGGTACAAAAAAATTGAAATAATCCCCCTGTATCTTATCAGACCACCATGCTTTAAAGTTAGAATTCAACAACAACATGAATTAAAGAAAACCTACAAACTCATGGAAAGTAAGTAATACTCAATTGCACAATTCCTGGGTCGAGGAAGAAATAAAAAAAGAAATTAAAAATTTCCTAGAATTCAATGAGAATGCGGACACAACATACCCAAACCTATGGGACACTTTGAAAGCAGTGCTAAGAGGAAAGTTCATAGCGCTAAGTGCCCACATGAAGAAACAGGACAATAATCACGCTAGAGATTTAACAGTACTACTGAAAGCTTTAGAACACAAAGAAGCCTATACACCCCAGAGAGGCAGACACCAGAAAATAGTCAAATTGAGGGCTGAAATCAATAAAATGGAAACTAGGAGAACAATACAAAGAATCAATATAACAAAGAGTTGGTTCTTCCAGAAAATCAACAAGATAGACAAACTTTTATCCAAACTTACCAAACAGCAGAGAGAGAACATGCAAATTAATAAAATCAGGAATGAAAAGGGGGACATAACAACAGACACAGAGGAAATCCAGAGAATCATCAGGTCATACTTCAAAAACCTATATTCATCAAAATTTGAAAATCTAAAGGAAATGGACAATTTTCTGGACAGATTTCACTTACCAAAATTAAATCAAGAACAGTTAAGCAACTTAAATAGACCTATAACCCCTAATGAAATTGAAGCAGTCATCAGAAGTCTCCCAAGCAAAAAGAGCCCAGGGCCAGATGGCTTCAGTGCAGAATTCTACCAGAAATTCAAGGAACAGCTAATACCAATTCCTCTCAAAGAATTCCACACAATAGAAGCAGAAGGGTCATTGCCAAACCCTTTTTGTGAGACTTCAATAACAAAGACACAACTAAGAAAGAGAACTACAAACCAATATCCCTCATGAACATTTTTGCAAAAATAATAAATTACTGGCAAATTGAATCCAAGAACACATCAGAGAAATCATCCACCATGATCAAGTAGGCTTCATCACAGGGATGCAAGGATGTTTCAACATACGAAAATCCATCAATGTAATCCACCATGTAAATAAACTGAGGGAAAAAAACACATGATCATCTCACTAGATGCCAAAAAAGCCTTTGACAAAATCCAACACCCCTTCATGATAAAGATATTAGAGAAATCAGGGTAACAGGAACATACCTCAACATAATAAAAGCAATATACAGCAAGCCAACAGCCAACATCAAATTAAACGGAGAGAAACTCAATGCAATTCCTCTAAAATTGGGGACAAGACAAGGCTGTCCACTCTCTCCATAACTCTTCAATATTGTCCTTGAAGTCCTAGCTAGAGCAATAAGACAACAAAAGGAGATCAAGGGAATACAAATCAGAAAGGAAGAAGTCAAACTCTCACTATTTGCAGATGATATGATAGTCTACATAAGTGACCCAAAAACTCTACCAGGAAACTCCTACAGCTGATAAACACCTTCAGCAAAGTGGCAGGACACAAGATTAACTCAAAAAAAAATCTGTAGCCCTACTATATGACACATTGGTGAAGAAAAAATCAGAGAACTATCACCCTTTACAATTGACACAAACAACATAAAATACCTTGGGATAACACTAACCAAAAAAGTGAAAGACCTATACCATAGAATTTTGAGTCTTCAAAGAAAGAAATTAAAGAAGATACCATAAAATGGAAAGATCTCCCATGCTCTTGGATAGGTAGGATCAACATAATAAAAATGGCAATCTTTCCAAAAGCAATCTACAGATTCAAAGCAATCTCTATCAAAATCCCAACACAATTCTTCACAGACCTTGAAAGAACAATTCTCAACTTTATATGGAGAAACAAAAGACCCAGGATAGCCAAAACAACCCTGTACAATAAAGGAACTTCTGGAGGCATAACCATCCCTGACTTCCAGCTCTATTACAGAGCTATAGTCCTGAAAACACTTGGTATTGTTACAAAAACAGACAGGTAGACCAATGGAATAGAGTTGAAAATCCTGATATTAACCCACACACCTATGAACACCTGATATTTGACAAACAATCTAAATTTATACTATGGAATAAAGAGAACGTGTTCAACAAATAGTGCTGGCATAACTGGATGCTGCATGTAGAAGACTGCAGATAGATCCAAGTCTATCACCATGCACAAAACTTAAGTCAAAATGGATCAAAGACCTCAACATAAACCCAGCCACACTGAAACTATTAGAGGACAAAGTGGGAAATACCCTTGAATTAATTGGTACAGGAGACCACTTCCTGAACATTACACCAGTAGCACAGACACTGAGATCAACAATTTCTAAGTGGGACCTCCTGAAAATGAGAAGCTTCTGTAAGGCAAAGGACACAGTCAGCATGACAAAACAGCAGCCGACAGACTAGGAAAAGATATTCATCAACCCCACATCTGACAGAGGGATGATCTCTAAAATATACAAAGAACTCAAGAAGCTAGTCTCCAAAGCACCAAACAATCCAATTAAAAGTAGGATACAGAACAAAATAGACAATTCTCAACAGAGGAATCTAAAATGCCTGAAAGACACATAAGAAAGTGTTCAACATCCTTAGCCATCTGGGAAAGGCAAATCAAAACAACTCTGAGATACCATCTTACTCCTGTCAGAATGGTCAAAATAAAAAACATCAATGACAGTTTATGCTGGAGAGGATGTGGACAAAGGGGAACACTCCTCCACTGCTGGTGGGAGTACCAACTTGTATAGCCACTTTGGAATTCAGTATGGCGACTCCTCAGGAAAATGGGAATCAGTCTACCACAAGATACAGCAATTCCACTCTTAGGCATATACCCAAAGGAAGCACATTCATACAACAAGGACATCTGTTCAACTATGTTCATAGCAGTACTATTTGTAATAGCCAGAAACTGGAAGCAGCCTAGATGCCCCTCAACCGAAGAATAGATAGCGAAAATGTGGTTCATTTACACAATGGAGTACTACTCAGCGGAAAAAAACAAAAAACAAAAAAACAAAAAACAAAAAACAATGGAATCTTGAAATTTGTAGGAAAATGGATGGAACTAGAAGAAATCATTCTGAGCGAGGTAACCCAATCACAAAAAGACAAACACGGTATGTACTCACTTGTATGCGGATTTTAGACATAGAGTAAAGGATTATCAGCCTACAATCCACACTGGCAGAGAAGCTAGTAAACAAGGAGGTCCCTAAGAGAGACATACATGGTACCCTGGAGAAGGGGAAAGGGTCAAGATCCCCTGAGCAAATTGGGAGCACGGGAAGAAGGGGAAGGGAGCTAGCAGAACAAGAAGGGGAGAAGAGGAGGGATGCAGAGGACATGAGGGAGCAGAAAGGTTGAGTCAGGCAAAGAATAGAAAATAACAAGAATGGAGATACCATAATAGAGGGAGACATTTTTGGTTTACAGAGAAATCAGGCACTAAGGAAATGTCTGGAGATCTACAAGATGACACCAGCTAACAACCTAAGCAACAGAGGAGAGGCTCCCTTAAATGCCCTCCTCTGATAATGAGATTGATGACTGATTCAAATGCTACCCGACAGCCCTCATCCCGCAGCTGGTGGAAATAGAAGCAGACACCCACAACTAACCACTGAACTGAACTGGAATCCAGATGCAGAGAATGGGAGTGACGATCAAAGGGGTCCAGACCAGGCTGGTGAAACCCCCAGAAACAGCTGACCTGAACATCCAGGAACTCTTGCTCCCCAGACTAATAGCTGGGTATCAGCATGGTACTGATCCCATCCCTAGGACCATGGGTTTCAGTTAGGAAACCTCGGACATCTACTGGACCTGCTGTAGTAGCTCAGTACCTATCCCTAGCATAGGTGTGGACTTTGGGAGCCCATTCCACATAGAGGAATACTCCCTGAGCCAAGACACACGGGGGTGAGCCTAGGCCCTATCTTAAAGGATATGATAGACTCTGATGACACCCTATGGAAGGCCTCACCATCCAGGGGAAGCAGAAAGGATATATGATAGGCAGGGTTTTAGTTGGGGGTGGTGGTAGGGGAGGACAGGAAGGAGAAGGGAACTGGGATTGTCATTAAAACAATCTTGTTTCTAATTCAAATAAAAAGAAACAACTGCATCGGACAGTGGTTTAATATCGCAAAATGCAAGGAAATAACAGGGCAGGGGTGATGGTTTAGCTGGTAAATTACTTGCCTTGTAAAGATGAGGGCTCAAGTTCAGTCCCCAGAAACTGTGTAAAACCAGTTGGTGTGGGAATGTATGAATATCCCAGAACTGAGGAGGCAGAGCCAGATGTATTCCTGAGGCCTCCCGACAAGCCATCTTTGCCATATTGGCAGGTTCTAGGCCAATGAAAGACCCAGTCTCGAAATATGGTATAGGTCACCTGATAAATGACAACGAAGTTTCCACAGACACTCACACATGTGCGCAAACACACATGAGTACACACATAGGTGTATGTGAACACACACACACACACACACACACACACACACACACACACACACACAGACCCCTCATTAGACAAGCTGTTTAACCAAATTTAAAATTAGGAATGGACCTAGTTAGACATTCCTCAAAAGAAATCATATGGTTGGGCAGCATGCATATGAAAAAATGGGTGATACCACTTGTTATCAGAGAAATCCAAATCCAAGTCATTGGCTATTTGATAATGCTTTAATGAAAGATAATAAATACTGTTGAAAAGACAACCCTTGCACACTATTGATGGAGATATGTCATAGTTAAAGTTTGTATTGCTATAATAAAACACCAAGAAAAAGAATTCTGATTTGTATGCATTTCAATTAAAATTTTTTTAGAGTCATGAATTCATGTACATTTTTGTCAAACACATTTTGTTTTCCTACATCCATAGACTGTCATATAGACTGATATTTAGATGTCAAACCAGTTTTGCAATCCTAGGCTAAGTCACATTTTGTAATTATTTATTGTCTTTTCATTAGCTTATTTTAAAATTTTTGGAGGAATTTTGTTCTTGCATTTGGCTAAACATTAATCTGCAATTTTGTTTTGGAGTAGTACATAGTATTTGGATCTCTGTTGTGGAAAGTGTTCTAGCTTCATACTTGCATATATTTTGATTTTCTTCAGTCAATTAGGTAATGTCTATAGTCCTAGAAATTTGTCCATTTGTTGAATTTATTGGCATACAGCTATTAATAACATCCTGTGTCATTTGCACTTTTATCAGCTCGATACTGTTATACCCTTCATTGTTTCTTCCTTGGGGGAATATGTACATCATTTCTTTTTTTTTTCTTTTTTGGTTTTTCAAGACAGGGTTTCTCTGTATTGTTTTGTAGCCTATCCTGGCACTTGCTCTGTAGACGAGGCTGGCCTCGAACTCACATAGATCCAGCTGCCTCTGCCACCCGAGTGCTGGGATTAAAAGTGTGTGCCACCAACGCCCAGCCATTTCTTTTTTTCTTAAGGTAGTTAAGAATTTACTCATTCAGTTGATCCTGTTGGTTTCTATGTGTTCTCTATTTCCTTAGTTCCACTGGCCCTCTGTCTTTTGTTTTTTTTTTTTTTATTTTTTAAGCTCTACCTACTTTCATCCTTTACCAAAGATGAAGCTTAAGCCATCTATTTGAGATCATTTTTCATGTCTGATGTTGCTGTTAGTCTCCATAACTGTACTGTTTCATTTGCATGTCATATATTTTTATGTCATCTGCTTTCATGTTTTATCATTTTATATTGTCCCCTTGGATATTAGAAGGGTGTTTTATATTCAAATGTTTGGAAACTTGTTGACACTCTTTGTTTTGTTGATATCTAATCAAATTAGGTTGTCAAGATACAAATTTTATATAATTTAAATTCTTTTAATATACTAAGACTGTCTTCATGACCTGAAAATGGTCAGTGATCAACAGCCTGTGGCCATGTGTCTTAGCTGGTAGCAATCTGGTCAGTGTAACACTGACTTAATTTTGCTGTGTGGATTCTGCTTTTGAGTCCTTGAAATAAAATTTTATTTCAGTTATTTTCTTCCATCACTAGAATCTCCATTTGGTTTTCAAAATAGTGTCCTCAGGTTTATTGAGGTTCTTAATTTTGGATCAGTGTCATGATATTTTCTTTTAGATGCTAATTAAAATTCCTTTAGTTCCTTGAGACAAGTGTGTAATTGACATGAAGTTGTCTGCTAACTGTAAAATCTGAGGGCACTCAGGAAAATGTTTACCCCTTTTTCACACTCTTTTCACTGTGGATACTTCCTGTTTTGTCACATGTCCACTATGGGATAGATTTGGTTTTAAATTACAGCAATTTGGAAATTTTTATCTTCTCTCCTAGAGGGTTATTTTATTGCTGGTTTTTAAAATTACTTATATATTTGTTTGCTAACTTGTTTCTTAATTATCTGAAATTCATTGTCTTCAAAATATGTGGTCATACTTCCATTTTCTTTCTCACTTCTATTTAATACTTTAAGGTAAATTCTTAGGAGTCCACTCATCAATAACTCAGTGGTTAGCCAGAAGTCAGCCAGTGACTAGACCATAGCTTCTGAAGCCAGTACATCTCCCAGTGTT
Source organism: Cricetulus griseus (assembly GCF_003668045.3). Classification (NCBI taxonomy): domain Eukaryota; kingdom Metazoa; phylum Chordata; class Mammalia; order Rodentia; family Cricetidae; genus Cricetulus; species Cricetulus griseus. The sequence continues at coordinate 241,150,342 of NC_048596.1, read as the reverse complement.
GGCTTATGTGTCTGGGTATGACTGACTCAAGGACACATTCCCCATCAGGCCATTTTAAATTCTGCTTCTTTTGCTTCACACTAGACTTTAACAAAATTCCTTGGTAAACCACATAGGCACCTGCTGAGACAGGGATGTATAAATAGCTTAGGCCTCTTCAGGTCATTTATGTGTAGCCTACTTCAGCCAAGAATATGAAGTATCTCTAGGACTCTTCCTTTACCATTTCTCTCTGGTAATTTTAGTTTAGTTCACTAATATACCTGCCGGCACTGTAACTTCAGACTATGAGAAATGATTGTCCCAAATCAGTTGCCTTTGAGGTTTTTGCTTATAACAACAACTGCTGTTGTGGATTAAGTTCTTCTCTGTCAGTTAACACCTGCCCAGCTGATTAGAAACACCATGAAAATAAAGCTGTGAGGAGTGAGAGCAGCCTGAAGAGTAATACCTAACCAAAATCCAGTAGACCCTTGCCCCATAAGTGCTCATCAATTTGACCTGGAGATTTAGTATTTCCAGAGCACAGAAATTGCTATTTTGATTCATTTGAGTTCATAGTTACCATTTGGGGAAAAGATCTGTTTTATCAGCACATGAGCTTTTGTTCTTCTGTTAGCTATGGCATACTAGAGAACTCAACCCCATGCCCAGCCCAAGCTACAGACACCATCATCGCCTTGTCTAGTACTCTAAGGTAGGCTTCAGACATGCAGGGGAAATAAGAATTAATCTATTTTTAGTATTCTGTACTTGAATGCAAATGAGCCTCTGGTTTTTAATTAGATGAGGTTTTTGATGGACAAGATATTAGAGGTAAAGGAGGGCATGGGCAGGGGGTGGGGTGGTGGGGTGGGCTTCAATCTATACTGTGATGTCCTGAACACAGATAACCCACTCTCAGCCTTTACTTGAGCTTAGACTTGGTGATAGCTAATTTTGTTACTGTCTCACTTTTTACTGTATATATTTATAGGATTTGGTCAGAAAGCCTTAGGGAGGGCTTCCCCTCACTAGTTTGCTGGGAAGTACACATACACATAAATATCAGAGCACCAAGGAGTCAAAAAAGGAAACATCAGAACCCTCTTGGAATGATCACATCAGGGTTTTTGTGCTTTTCAGAGCTCGCTCAGAATAGGAATCTTGAGTGCAAAAGTGCAAAAGCCATAGCCCCTGCTGTAGGGACTTCACAATATGTGACTCAGGCATCTAGGAATGAATACTCCTTCAGATTCTTGTAGGGGAGGATTCTTTCTCGTTGAGGTCTAGTTACCACTTTCTGCTCACTCCAGGGAAAGGAGGCTTGATTTGTGACAGCACCCATAGGGTCATGTTCTCAGAAGCACTGTGGGTCTAGTAGGTGGAGGAATGGATAGCAATCTCATGAAAGGGTTTTTGACTCTAGGTCCTCATCCAAACAGAACATCCAGCAGTGTTCTTGTTTTCCGTTGCTCATTTATTCTCTGATGAAGCCAATGGTATCACTGTAGTACATGACAGGGAGGTATGTCACTTAATGACATACTTTACACCTGCTGTTTGCCTTTCATATAACTGTAACTGCCTAGACCCTCTTCCTATTAATCACCAGGGCAGAAGCTGAGCATCTCGCAGTTCTTTATGTGACCATCAAGTGACCCTTTCTGAAGTATATAACCTACCAGGTAGCCTGTACATACTTCCAGGACTCTTGGACCCAGAGAAGAAAATTAGTGTTACATTTTACATCTTTACAATGTTAGAACTAATGCTAGCACCAGGCTGGCACAATGCCTTCATTCTTAATCTTTAGAGTGACTGTAATGTAGCCATCACAGCTACAATTGCAAAAAGAATGAGAAAAATGTAGGCTCCAAAAAACTGATAATATAATGTCATAGAGCCAGTTAAGTGAGAAGGAGAGCCTCAATGTTCCATGTATCTGATTACACAGTAGAGATGGGCCAATGTGCTGACATGCTTCAATAGGCCAGTGTATGAGGCTTCCTTACAGAAATAGAATTGGTGGAATGAATATTTATCATTGGAAATACTGAGAATGTAGTACTTGTTCAGTCCATGAGGCTGGATGTCTCAGCTGGTCTTAGGTGTATGCCAGAATCCTGAAGAAGTAAGCTCGAATGTTAGTGAAGGAATGAACTTGGCAGCAAAAGCAAGAAGGTGACGAGCAAGTATTTTCTACTTTATTAGGCTTCCAGGAGAAGGTGTGGCCCAGATGGATCTTCCCACCTAAAAAGATATGGAGTTAGGGTTGGTCTTCCCACTACAGATAGTTCAATCAAAAAAAAATCCCTCAATGATGTGCCAAGTCACTTGGATTTTTTAGCTAGTTCCAGATGCAGTCAAGTTGACAACCAAGAATGGCCATCACAGCCACTTTCAGTAAAAATCACACACACACACACACACACACACACACACACACACACACACACACACGCTCGCCTCCCACTCCTGCTAATCTTATTAAAAGCATAGATACCTCATCAGTGGCTACACTACTGAAGAAAATGTCTTTCCCCGACTGATCACTGACAGTGTATAAAGCTTTAAGCAGAGGTGGGGGGACCCTCCCCTCTCCATGAAAAGGTTGACAGGCCCAGCCTTACAAAGATATTGTTCAGGTAATCACAGCTACTATGAGTTCAAGAATGCAAACTCAATGTCATGTCTGGAAGTCAGCATGCCACCTTTTTCCTATCCTTCCTTTTCTATCCTATTCCCCATGTGGGGAAATGACTTTCATTTTCCCCACACCTTTAACTGTAAATGTCCATTGAACATAGAACAGGTGATACTGATGTCCCATTTTTGACCGGGCATTCAATAGTCATTTAGTATGTGTACTTTGCCCAATTATGGATCTCTGCAGTTACCACCGGCCAGACAAAAAGAAATTGACAAAAATGCCATGAGTACAAACATAGCTTTTAGAAGGGCAAACTGATAGGCAAATCATAACCATTTAACAAAACAGCACCAACTGCTTTTCTGCTAGGGCCTGTGACTTCTGAGCTTTTGACTAGGTTTATAGCACCAGATGTGAATTTCCTCAAATGGAGTGGGAAACAAATACAATTACAGAGTGGTTAGCTACTTCTATGACAGATTCATCACTATTACTCCAATGGGCTCATCTTTCTTGGCCAGTCCATATAGTTGTACTTAGAGTCCATAGCTGAATAAGACTCTTGAGAACAATTCTTCACCAGCACCCAGCATAGTACTTTAGGCACTATAAAGGCTTCCAGTTATTTCCTAACTTTATTTTTTTTTCTATGCTCTGCAAACAAAGAGGAATGGCATCTTCAGTATTATGTTCTTACCACCTAATTCTGCCAGGCAACCAACAGCAATGTTGATCACCACTCTAACCAAACAAACATAGGGAGGTAGTTCAAAAAAGAACACCGGGTTAGTATATTTGATAACCTATGCCTGCTGGCAGCAGCTGTACTAGCTCACAGAAGATACTCATGCCCAAATACTTTTCTTATTTCACTTTTTTATTATCTTATAAATATAAATTTACTTGTAATGTTTACATATACTATGAATTTGCATTATTTACATTTATCATTAATTTGTGTTTATTCTTATTATATTCTCCATTTCTGTGTCCACTCCCTTAAACTTGTCTATCTACCCCCAGTATTGCTAATATCACATATGCACGGAGTTTAAAAACAAAATAGTTATTAAATAAAAATTTATGTAAACATAACCAAAAAAAAAAAAAAACCTCTGAGAGTTTGGGATAAAGCACATAGGAGTTGAGTGAGAGACGTTGGGGTGATGCAGATGGAGTTTTTATGCACTGAGTTTAAAAAAAAATAGTTATTAAATAAAAAATTTATGTAAACAAAACCAAAAAAAAAAAAAACCTCTGAGAGTATATCAAAGAGACAAAGTGATCTTTATGGACGAAGGTATTAAACAAATAAGGTTAGTGAGGTATTTCCTTGTTAAGAATGCTGATCTTTATGTGTGTCTGTTGGGGGCATATGGCAGTTTTTTAATCCCTTCAAAGTGTGAGCTCTTCTTTCTATCATTTCCTTGTTAAATTCTGTTTCTGATCAAAATATTTTTATTTAGATTCTGTTTGCCCAAAATAGAAAATTAATAATATTCCAAGCACTGATACAAAAGAATGTCTTTTCCCCCTCCCCTTTCCCTCCCTCCTCTCTTTCCCTTTCTTCTCTTTTTTCTTCCTCCCTCCCTCCCTCCCTCCCTCCCATTTTCCCCCCATTTCTGTATTGTGACATCACTTTTCTCTGTCCGTTTTTCTTGGGGAAGAAAGAAACATTAAAATGCTAGTCAATTCCACTTTTATTTCTCTAAAAGGTCATTAGGGTATACTTTATTTGGGGGGAGTCTCTCCTGGCATTTCCTTGAATATTTTTTCTTTTCTAAATTTCTTATCTATCAATAGTGATTTAATCTTTTTGTTTTAATTATACTTAATTTTGCTTTAATTTCCTCAATCCAGTCAACGATATTTTCAGCAATGTCTATTTTTTCCAAGTGCTGTTTCAGTTTTGTATTTATTTTAGTGAATTTTTTCTTTAACCCTGAACTCTGTCAACTCCTGTTTCAGGGCATTTTTCTTCTACAAGTGTCTGCGTAACATTCTTGTGTTAGTGAAGTTAGTGTTCTATTACTTTTAAATGTCTAAAGCAATACATGGTTTTTATAAATTGTATCACGAAGAGTTTTCAGGTGAATGTGCCTATGATCCTTCCTTACAGTGCTCTCCTTCTTTCTTGAACTGCTAGTATTATTATGTGAATAGACTTGTTTCATTTTTAAAATTTTCAAGGGATAGAGTATTTGCCTTCCTCTTAAGCTTCACATTCATCTAAATTTCTGTCAACATTATTATCTTCCAAGATCCCATAAAACATCCCTGTTAAGCACTCAACAAATTTTCCAGCCCAAAGTTCCAACTGCTTCTACACCTCTCTAAAACACAAAACAAAACAAAAGCAAAAACAAACAAAGAAAACAAAAAACCTAACATTGTCAAGTTCATCAACCTGACTCCTGGTACCAACTTCCATACTAGTTCATTTTTCTGTTGCTGTGATAAAATTGCATGACCAAAATCAACTTAGGGAGGAAATGGATTTGTTTTGTTACAGGTTTTGGCTTATCATTGTCTTAGTTAGGGTTTCTATTGCTGTGAAGAAACACTATGACTATGGCAACCCTTAGGAAGGAAAGCATTTAATTGGGGCTGGCTTACAGTTTAGAGGTGTAGTCCATTATCCTCATGGTGAGAAGCATGACAACATGCAGACAGACATGGTGACGGAGAGTGAGCTGAAAATTCTATACCTGGATCCTCAGGTAACAGGAAAAGAGACACCTGACTTATTTTGAGCATTTGAAACCCCAAAGCCCACCCCAGTGGCACACTTCCTCCAACAAGAACACACCTCTTAGTAGTGTCACACCCTGTGAGCCCACAGGTGTCATTTCAGTCAAACCACCACAATCATTGAGCAAAGCCAACGCAGAAACTCAAGGCAGAAACTTATACGTTGTAATAGACTCAACTAGAATTTCCCCATTCCATTCAGCCACAATGTGTATTTCCCACCCACCACTCATTTAAAATGAGAACTGCACTCCAACTTGAATATACACTTCTTTTCCAAGCTTTGTGCAATTCTTTCATGTTATTCTATGTCTCACTGAAAGGCAATGCACCAACATTCTAGTAAATTCTGTCCTAAGAGCCAAACAAAGTTAAAGGAGAATTTGGAGAGCAAAAGGAGTTCCGGATGGGCACAATGGGGCATATTTATATTTCCAGCACTCAAGAGACAGATGCAAGTGTATGATGATTTCAAAGCTAACTTGGGATCATATTGTCATATATAACAGCATGAACAAATAAAAGCTAAACAAACAAACTAATAACACATTAATAACACATTCCCCCAGAATATAAAGGTAGTTCTTGATGTGAGGAGAATGTGAGATTGGGGGACAGGAGAGGAAAGATCTTTAATGAACATGGGTCAACCATGTTCTTGAAGCACAGAGGTACACACTTTGGAAATGTATTTCTGCAATAATATCAAATCATTACTAATCTCTGGTATTTCAGTTACTGTATGTTCCCTCTAAAACGTATGATGAAACCAATGTCTTTCCCAGTCTGAATTTTTGTAACATTTTGTCATTTTTAAGTTCTTTAGATATTTAGACCAGTAATTAGTGATGAGTGAAACCATTGTCATAGATATATAGAATTGCAGGTAGCAAATGATTATTTACAGAGTATTAGGAGAATAAATTCTTTTTTGCATGGTTAGATGTGTTAATATGATGTTGCATATCAGTTTCATGTTGTAATAGTTCATTACAATTTTGTGTATTCAAATAATGAACAGTATACCCACAAAATATGAATTATTGCTAACTTCCTCCTGACAAGAAGTTTTATTAATTTAAATATGCTCAACTAATGACTTCAATCACCGGCAATCTTCATTTTACCTTTTCAGTTTTATTTTATAAATACAATCTGAATTTTATGAAACACAACTGTTTAATTTACTGGCAAGTAAGAAATAGTGCAAAAGATTTGAAAAAATAAAAATGTAAAAACTGACCACCATTTGGAAAGACATTACAGAACATAATATTTTAAGACTGTTTTTGTGTATGAACCCATGACTGTTTTCACAATGTCTGCCAAAGAACAGCCACCTTGTCATGGATATTCAGGAAGTTTCAGTAAGTGAAAATTGTAAATGCTACATTTAGAAACAAATAAGATTCTAATTTGGAAACGGTATTCATATTGAGAACTGTAAGGTCACCCCAGAGAAGTGCATATGTACTACTAAGGGACTCAAGAGGCCAAAGGTCACCTTTAGAAAAGGCAATCTAGTATTTAAAATGAATGAACAGCACTCACAGATATAAAATACTCTGGGAAGGATGAGGTGACAGTTCACATTCACACTCACAGGCAACAAAAAAGGAGGGAGGCTAGCAAGTGTCACCACGGATGTGGGGAAATTGGAAGCCTCACACCTTGCTAGTGGGATGCACAATATAAAACAGAACAAGCCCCCTGGAAGGCACAGTAGCTATTGTGGAAATCAGTTTGATGGTGCCTCAGAAAGTTAAGCATAAGGAGGCTGGTGGTACAGGCTTGGAATCCCAGCTAGTTTGGGGATATACACAGGCAGCTCATAAGCTCAAGGTCAGTGTGAGCAACTTCATAAGACTCTATCTCCAAATAAATAGAGGACTGGGGATATACCTTCATGATTGAGTATTAGCATGTGAGGCCCTATGCCCAATCTCTAACCCAAAAAAGAAAATTATTTCATGAGTAATTTCCAGTGGCCCAGAAATTTTCCAGTAGATTTTGTTCTTAGAAAATTGAAAACATGAAGCTTCTATATGAATGATCATCAACAATATTTATAATAGCTAAAAAGGAAATAACTCAAGTCACTATTGATTGGTTAATGGCTACAGAAAATGCTATATATCCATAATGTGGATGAACCTTGATACTAAAGCTAAGGAAGCCATAAATAGAAGCCACATAATGTGTGAGTCCATTTGTATAGAGAGTCCAGTTAAACAAGTCTACACATAGGGAAATATTAGTCCTTCTTAGCTCTCAGGGATGATAAGGAACTTTTTGCTAAAGAGTTTCTCTTTGAAGTATTGAAGTATACACTGGTATGATGGTTGCATACCTTGTAAACAAACTAAAAATTATATCCTATTATTACATTTAAATAATTTCTAGAATATTTTCTAAATTTCCATTACAATAATGAAAGAACCAAAACATGAAAGTTTACAAAATCGCTAGGTAGCATTAATAGTTCATAAACTTATTATTTATTGCCTAAACCTGAGATGAATTTTTACTAGCTTCAAGATAAATGAAGGTTGAGTAAAATATCTGATTCATTATTCACCAATGTGCGGCAATTGGATACAGGAAGTAGAATGGGTCACTTTCCCCTGCTGTTTTCTTTAGAAACACACAAATAAAAACTGCCCACAATAAAGCAGTAGTTCTCAAAGATTTTAATCTCAGAACCGCACTTTCTGCTTCTCTCTCTCCCTCCCTTCCTTTTCCCCAACCCTCCCTCTTTCCTTTGTTTCTTCAGCATGGGTACATTTGTGTATGCAGGTGCATGTGTGCTTGCACATGGAGGCCAAAGGACAATCTCAGGTATTGCTCTTTAGGAGCAGTCCACTCTTGCTCTGAGACAGACTATCTCTCTAGCCTGGAACTCACCAGAGAGGCTATACTGACCAGCCAGCAAGCCTATGAGATCTACCTGTCTCTGCAGTAGGATGACGAGTGCACACTCCCATGCTCAGCTTTGGTTTGTAACAGGGGTCCTAGGGCTAGAACTCAGGCCCTCACGCTTGTTTGTGTGGTAGAGATCGAACCATCTCCCTAGCTGCACACTGTATTCTTAAAAGTTACTGAAAACTGCAAAGATTTTTTACTTATATGAATATCTACTTATATTCATCAAGCAACACTTACAAGCTGAAGAAAATAATTTTATTGAATTTTAAAGTAGCTATAAATTCACTGCATGCTAATAACTTTTTTCAAATCAAAACTGTATTTTTTCAAATAGAGTAACTTTGAAGAATGATATTATTTTAGATTTTGACAAATGTCTTTAAAATTTATAGAAGACAGAGTCGTCAATGCACCACTTTATTTATCCTGTTGTGATATATTTATTTCAGGTTTATGAGGAAATTAAGAGCCATGTTGATATGAAGTTGTGTACTATTTTCATAGTGTTTTAGAACAATGATGGTTATTGGCAAAATGTGAAAAGCGATAGTTTTGTAAAGCTTAGTTGCATTGTAGAA